>NW_021132042.1:600000-761364 GCF_004193835.3 Ostrinia furnacalis | reverse complement strand
TAGCTCGGAATATTTATAAATACATATATAAAATTAATATTCATACATAAAAGTACAAGGCAAAATATCGGGAGAGTTTAGGCTCCATTCACCAGGTGTATAAATTGACATAATAAGTTTATTATATTTGCTGCTACGGAACCCTTTGTGCGCGAGCCCGACTCGCACTTGGCCGGTTTTTTTTAATGTAATAAATAGAGATGCACCGAATGTTCGGTTGAATATTCGTATTCGGTACATTCGGCATATTTTTCCCACGTTCGTATTCGGCCGAATGTTCGGTTGAATTGCCGAATAATTACCGAATATTAAAAGTATTGTTAACAATTAAAATTTTTTTTTTAAATAAACAGCTTGGTTAAAATTACTAAATAAGTGGTTTATTGCGAAAGTATTTTATAGTTTTTGAAAATGAAACAGACACTACTTGTACCAATTATTTATTGTGAAATAAAAAGATTAACAATCAACAAATAATTATTTTATCAAAGAAACTGCTGCTTTACTGACGGTAAATTTATTTTTTATGAAATTGAATATTTTAAGGACACTGCTTTGTTGAGTAACAAACAACTGTTTTCAGAAAACTTTTTTAGAATAGTATAATGTTAATAAAAATAACTACTATTTTAAGGANGCCAAGACGCTGCACTACAAGGTATGCGTTTGACTGCTAGGGGCGCCAAGGCGCTGCACTACAAGGTATTCGTTTGACTGCTAGGGGCGCCAAAGCGCTCCACTACAAGGTATTCGTTTGACTGCTAGGGGCGCCAAGGCGCTCCACTACAAGGTATGCCCGAGCTCTCGTCTGCGTCGGAGCGCTTCACTATGCGCCCGAGCTCGCTCACACGCTGCTCAACCTGGCCGAGTTCATGGAGCACTGCGACGCCGGCGCGAGCGCGCCATGCACTGCCGCGCCTACGCCAAGGCGCTCCACTACAAGGTATGATGCCCGTTGTTCACGCAGAACTACTTAATAAAATGCATTCTTGAGTTTGAGAATTTATTGTACTTTTGGACAATATTACATTGAAATAAATTGCGAGTTAACCTACCGGTTCGGTGGCTGATAGGCGAGAGGGATACAGTGAATGGAAGAGTGAACGCGCGCGCGGACCGAATGAGATTGAACGATAGTGATGTGAAGCTGTCTGTCATAGACACCCGTTATTTTTTATGTGATAGGAGGCAAACGAGCAGACGGATCACCTGATGATAAATAAGTGACCATTTTCACCATCGATCCCTAATTTTTAAGTGACCGCTATTGTAACAATTTTTTTTTTTCATAGGGGTCACTTAAAAATTAGGGATTGATGGTGAAAAGCGGCATAAGACTGACGGCTTAGGGTGCCAACCACCCGCACTCGCGCCTACACTGATGCGCGGCACTACAAGGTGTGCGACTGACGGCTGAGGGCGATAAGGCGCTACAAGGTATAGGACGGGGACGGCTTGGGGCGCCTGACGCCCGAGCTCTCATCTATGCCAAGGTGCTGCACTACTAGATATGTGTTTGACTGCTAAGGGCGCCAAGGCGCTACACTACAAGGTATGCCCGGCACCCGAGCTCTCGCCTACGCCATGGCGCTCTACTACAAGGTATGAGCCGAAGACAGCTTGGGGCGCCCGACGCCCAACCTCGCGCCTACACTAATGCGCTACACTACAATGTATGCCCGGCATCCGAGCTCTCGCCTACGCCATGGCGCTCTACTACAAGGTATGAGCCGAAGACAGCTTGGGGCGCCCGACGCCCAACCTCGCGCCTACACTAATGCGCTACACTACAATGTATGCCCGGCATCCGAGCTCTCGCCTACGCCATGGCGCTCTACTACAAGGTATGAGCCGAAGACCGCTTGGGGCGCCCGACGCCCGACTACAACTGTACTGCACTACAAGGTATGCGTTATTTAGTTATTTAATTTTTAGCGTTAAGAGTCGCATCTCAAACTTATTTGAAAATCCCAACTAATATTATAAATGCGAAAGTAACTCTGTCTGTCTGTCTGTCTGTCTGTCTGTCTGTTACGCTTTCCCGCTTAAACCTCGCAACCGATTTTGATGAAATTTGGCATAGAGATAGTTTGAGTCCCGGGAAAGAACATAAGATAGTTTTTATCCCGGTTTTTGAAACAGGGACGCGCGCGATAAAGTTTTTCTGTGACAGACAAAATTCCACGCGGGCGAAGCCGCGGGCGGAAAGCTAGTTATAAATAACTTGAAAAATTCGACGGGTTCATCCAGTGTCTAAGTAGCTCAGTTGGAAGAGCAGTCGCCCGGCAAGCGGAAGGTCGTGAGTTCAATTCCCGCCTTAGGCAGTTCGATTTTTTCAAGTTATTTATAATTTAAAAAAAAAAAGGTATGCGTTGTCGCCCCGAGCTGGCGGATCGTCATCATTTCACCCACAGGACGTCCACTACTGAACCTAAGCCTCCTCTAATGATTTCCATATTGTCCTTTGGTAGTAGCCTGCAGCTAGCGCGATACTTTCAATATTATGATCGATATCCTGAATAGTTTTCGAGGTCGCTGATTCAGATCCGGCTCGAAGGACCATTAATTCATATAACCTTGTTTGGTTATAATATGTATTGACTTGACTTTAGCAATGATGTTCAACAAAATAAATAACGACGTACTTGTACTATCAATGAATGCTATGTATTAAATGCTCTATAACATTTCATATTCAATTGCAGTTTTGTATTTACTTACTTAACTCTTTCATTGCAGGAAGAAGAATTCCGCAGCGGTGCCACATCTCAAGTCGTAGAAGCTTTAATTCACATAAACAACAAACTACAGCAAAAGGAAGCCGCTGAGGGCTTGCTCGAAAGAGTGATGGCCCAACGAGAGGCTGGCGACACCAATCTCAAAGTACAAATACGATGGTACGAAAAGCTCCACAACTGGGAGAAAGCGCTCCACCTCTATGGAGAAAAGTTGGCCGTAGACAACGACAACATGGACGCGTATCTCGGCGAGTTACGTTGCTTCGAAGCTTTAGGAGAGTGGGTCAAACTGTACAATACAGTGTCCAAACGGTGGACTAATATGACAGACGATGACAAGTACAAAGCGGCGAGACTGGCCGCCGCGGCCGCCTGGGGTCTGAAAGAATGGGACTCCATGGCAAAGTATGTGAGCTTCCTACCAGAAAACACTCAAGATGGGGCATTCTATCGCGCAGTCCTCAACATCCATAATGGTCAATTCGATTTGTCAAAATTATACATCGATCAAGCTCGCACGTTATTAGACTCGGAGCTGACCGCCGTAGCCGGCGAGAGCTACCAGCGAGCGTACGGAGCTCTGGTGAACGCCCAACTGCTGGCCGAGCTAGAAGAAGTGATCATGTACAAACAAGTGAGCGAACGGCGAGAATGCATCCGCCAAGCTTGGTGGACCAGGCTCCAGGGCGGACAGAAATTAGTCGAAGATTGGCGTAAAATACTGCAGGTTCGCAGTTTGGTTTTGACACCCCACGAGGACATGGCCACGTGGCTGAAATTCGCATCGCTCTGCCGAAAGAGCGGGGCCCCGCGCCAGGCCCACCGGACGCTGGTCATGTTGCTGGGAACGGACCCGAGCAAGGATCGGGACTTGCCGCTGCCGACTCACGAGCCCAGGTTGACGCTCGCGTACGCCAAGCACCTGTGGGTGGCCGTCGACAAGCAGCTGGCGTACGACCAGCTGCAGCGCTACGTGGAGAGCGCGGAGACCGGCGACCCGGAGCAGTGCCGGCTGCTGGCGCGCTGCCACCTGAAGCTGGGCTCCTGGTGCGAGGCGCTGCTCGGGATCAACGAGCTCTCGATCCCCGAGATCCTGCGCAACTACGCGTCGGCGACCGAGCTGGCCGCCGACTGGTACAAGGCGTGGCACGCGTGGGCCTACATGAACTTCGAGACGGTGCTGTTCTACAAGCACCGGGAGACGAGCGCGCCGCCGGAGTGCGTGGCGCTGCACACGGTGCCGGCCGTGGAGGGCTTCTTCAAGTCGATAAACCTGTCCCACGGCAGCTCGCTGCAGGACACGCTGCGCCTGCTGACGCTGTGGTTCGACCACGGCCACCAGCCGGCCGTGCACGAGGCGCTGGTCGAGGGCATCCGCACCATCGAGATCGGCGTGTGGCTGCAGGTCATCCCGCAGCTCATCGCGCGCATCGACACGCCAAGGTCGATAGATAGTCAGGCTAGCTCTTTTCTTTTGCCCAAGAACTTCACTTATTAAGAAAAATTGTTACTGCATGTGTATTGAGGTGTATAACAATTTTTTTCTGATGTATACAGGGTGTTAGGTAAATGGGTATATGAGCCGACACTAGCCCATGTTAACATAGGTATATAAATGGTATGGTGAAGTCAGAAATTTGATATCATGATTATAATTTTTTTCAATTTTTATACAAAATAAATTTTACAAAATCCGATTTGTATGAAAATTAAAATAGTTAAAATGAAAATATCAATTTTCTGACTTCACCATACCTTTTATATGACCATGTTAACATGGGCTAGTGTCGGCTCATATACCCATTTACCTAACACCCTGTATAAAAATGGCCCTACAAAATTGATGGTGAAAAAGCTTCGTGAATGGCTGACTACTGTTTGTTTCTACGGTGTTCGGGAATTCCTTACCCGTAAATTTGCATGTTTTAACAGAATAGAGTCCTTAATACATGTAACATCAACAATAACCTGTACTTACCTATTCTTGCAAATAAATATCTTTATCTTTAAGGGCTCTGGTGGGCAAGTTGATCCACTCGCTGCTGATCGACATCGGCAAGTCGCACCCGCAGGCGCTGGTGTACCCGCTGACGGTGGCGTCCAAGTCGTCGTTCGTGGCGCGCAAGAACGCCGCCAACCAGGTGCTGAAGTCGATGTGCACCCACTCGAGCAACCTGGTGAACCAGGCCGCGATGATCTCCGAGGAGCTGATCCGCGTGGCCATCCTGTGGCACGAGCAGTGGCACGAGGCGCTGGAGGAAGCCTCGCGATTATACTTCAGCGAGCACGACGTGAAGGCGATGTTTAAGACTTTGGAACCTCTCCACGCGATGCTCGAGAGAGGCCCTCAGACCACGAAGGAGGTGTCCTTCACTACGGCGTACGGAAGAGATTTGGGCGATGCCCAAGAATGGTGTAATCGATTCAAGGTATGTATGCCATTTTTTTTCTTTTAAATGTAATGTAATAAGTAGAGATGCACCGAATGTTCGGTTGAATATTCGTATTCGGTACATTCGGCATATTTTTCCCATGTTCGTATTCGGCCGAATGTTCGGTTGAATTGCCGAATAATTACCGAATATTAAAAGTATTGTTAACAATTAAAACATTTTTTTAAATAAACAGCTTTGTTCAAATTACTAAATAAGTGTAGTTTATTGCGAAAGTATTTTACAGTTTTTGAAAATAAAACAGACACTACTTGTACCAATTATTTATTGTGAAATAAAAAGCTGCTTTACTGACGGTAAATTTATTTTTTATGAAATTGAAAATTAAATAAAAATAACTAGTACTATCTTAAGGAACCAACACAAGTATTCAAATCCTACTAATATTTTAAACGCGAAAGTTTGTGTGGATGTTTGTTACTCTTTCACGCAAAAACTACCGAACGGATTTTGATGAAACTTTACAGTATTATTGTTTATAACCCGGCCCGGAATAACATAATATAGGCTATAATTTATGACGATCTGTAACAAACTAAATTTTAGGCGGGTGAAGCCGCGGGCAAAAGCTAGTAGGTACGTTTATAAAATCAAGTTTTTTTTAAATAAATATCTATCTAGGTATGTATTATAGGTATGCTAGTGAATGGTGAACTAGAAATTGTCATAACTATTTGTAGTTTTAATTCAATGTAAGTCAAATAAAATTCTTTAAAATCAACAATAAACAAATTATATCATCCGTTCATAAATGAAAAAAAAAAAAACAAAATAGAAACTTTAAGAGTCAACATTAGACGGTAATTTTAGTTTTAATCAAATTTGAACCGAATGATTCGGCCGAACATTCGTATTCGGTTCAATCTACATTCGGTGCATCTCTAGTAATAAGTCTAAAAAGTTTCTAGAATGAACGACGAAGACATTACACAAATAATTTGTTTAGACATGTTGCTAAAGTTCGGTCGCCGAGCACATAGAATTTCGTCCAATGACCCCAAGCTCACGCGTAATAATATTGCTGTCGCGCTCGCATCGCTCACTGCGGCCGCCCGTCGCACAGTCGCGACGGCAAAATAATTACGCGCGAGCGATAAGGATGGGTAGCTTGGGGTCATTGGACGAAACTATCTGCTCGGCGACCGGACTTTAAATCAAAGTCGGTGGTCACTATTTTGACGTCGATATTCTTGTCAATCTCGCTCAACACTGGGCTACACACAGTAGCGGCGTCCGCCCCGGGTACCAAGCATCAGGGGGTGATACAAGTCGTGCAGATTAGTACTCACTGGTGCATCTGCATGGCAAATCTGCGGTCTATGTCATAATACGTAGGAAACCCCAAAATCCTGGGGGGTACCAGGGGGTGCCTTAAGACTTATAACGGGGGGGGTGGGGTGATCGCCTGGGGTGCCAACCCATGCTACGCCGCCACTGGCTACACACAAAGCGTAACACTCATCTCCCCAGGAGTCGGGCTCGGTCCGCGACCTGAACCAGGCGTGGGACCTGTACTACCACGTGTTCCGGCGCATCAGCCGCCAGCTGCCGCAGCTGACGTCGCTGGAGCTGCAATACGTGAGCCCGCGCCTGCTGCACTGCCGCGACCTGGAACTCGCGGTGCCCGGCTCCTACGTGCCCGACCAGGACCTCATCCGCATCGCGCACATACAGAGCAGCCTCCAGGTATGAACGTCTTTTTTTTTTTTCGTCAGGAAATGCATGAAATTGCATACCCACTGGCCTGGGGGAACCAGTGGGTTATGTAAGGCTCTCCCTGCCAGATGGGCAGGGCCCACTCACTAAAACCTGACGGTGTCCTCCCGAAGTCTTTGGGACGGTGCTGCGAGTTATTGTCCGAGCTAGACGGCCTATACATTCTTTCGCGGCTCCGCCCCAGCCAGGTATGAACGTCTACGTCCACTGCTGGACAAAGGCCTCCCCCAAGGTTTTCCACAAAGACCGTTCCTGCGCCGCCCCCATCCAGGCACCTTTCGCGACCTTCACCAGATCGTCGGTCCACCTAGTGGGAGGCCTCCCACACTACGTCTTCCGGCTCGTGGTCGCCACTAAACAGGTTGCTTTATGTTAATATTTAAATTTGGCGCCCATCGTGTAACTGTACCGGACCATGTTGGGCGCCAATTTTAAAATTTAAAAAAAAAATGAAAAGTTATTTGGTGCAAATATTTTATTATCATCATTTCAGCCATAGGACGTCCACTGCTGAACATAAGCCGGGGAGGCTTGACTTGACCAATGACTTCCACATAACACAATTGGTAGCGGCCTGCATCCAGCATCTACTCTCCAACTTTTTAAAGTGAAAATGAATATATTTATTGCCAGAATCAAATAATACAATAACTAAAAGACAGAACTCCACACTAGGCATTGCATAGAAGTCTGTCGTTAAATTTTAAAATTAGTGCCCAACATGTAACTATGGAACACCACGTTAGGCGCCAATTGTAAAATTCAGTTTTTTTTACTTAGACTCATGCACAGTAAGGTCTTATTAATTTGTTTACAAACAAACCTTTTCTCCCATGACCAAACAGCGACCGCCAGTTTACTTTTCTTTCAGCCTGTTATAAGTCTTAAGCTAATCTTTCAAATTGGCGCCCAACGTGTGACTGAGCTACACCATGTTGGGTGCCAATTTTCAAATTCTGTCTTTTTTACTTATTCACATAAATAGATATATTTATTTGTCTTTGAATGTTGCGTACAGAAGATCAAAAATATAAAAAACTTGCAAATTAAAAGAAATCGTAATACTACTTACATTACGGTTATCTGTGTATTATTAACACAGATAAATAACAATTGACAAATATATTTTTAAGAATAAATAAATTACTTAAAATAGTTTCTTATCAATTTGTTTACAAACGAACATTGCACCCAGGTCATAACGTCCAAGCAGCGGCCACGCCGACTCTGCGTCCGCGGGTCCAACGGCAAAGACTACATGTTCCTGCTCAAAGGACACGAGGATCTTCGGCAAGACGAGCGGGTCATGCAACTGTTCGGGCTCGTCAACACGCTACTGCAGGCCGACCCGGATACTTTCCGGAGGGACCTGGCCATACAGGTCTTACTTTAATTTAATAATTACTTTTTATATTTATAGCATACATTTCGTTAATGTGACAATTTAATTTTACAACACTTCAACTGAACATTTTTTGAAACGTCAAATAGCGCCCTCTGCAGCTCTGGTGTCATAATTATATGGCGATGGCCAATGTGACAGTAATCGAAACTAATAATCCAATAATGATAATAGCGCAGTTTTGTGTTAAACACAAGTTTATTGTAATGTGTTTAATTTGTTTAAGATTTTATTTATTTGTAATTTTGTACGTACTTTTAGTTTTGACGCCTGCGGCGACCCCGATGTCATAAAGGTCCTTGCTTAAAACCAGTATTGTGGCACTTATGCTGAGCCAAGGGCCTCTTTGGCATGGGACACTCGAAACCATTTTCTTTTTTATGTTTTAATTGTGTTCTATGGTTTCCTTTTTTTTGTTCATTTATGTGTTGATCTTGTATGTGTCGTGTGCTAAATAAATTCTATTCTGTACAGAGATACGCAGTCATCCCGCTGTCTACGAACTCCGGTCTGATTGGCTGGGTGCCGCACTGCGACACTCTGCACTCACTGATCAGGGATTATAGAGAGAAGAGGAAGTGCCTGCTCAATATTGAACACAGGATTATGCAGCGAATGGCTTCGGACTTGGAGAGGCTGATGTTGATGCAAAAGGTATGTGATACCTCTGTCATTACTTAGATGATAGTGTCATGATAGAGGGGTAGACAATTCACACAATAGATTTGTGAATTAGTTTCTGATTTTAGTTGGAAGGAAAGTTGAGATTTTTAAGTGGAGACTATAAAAGGATAAATCTCTTCAAATTATGGCTTTTGAAATGACCATTTGGATATTGATTATTAAAAAAGGATGAACTTGGGCTATCCTTCATTTACGCCAACGAATTCCCGAGCAGCTGTCCTGTCGATGTGTGCAACTATTATTCAGTTTATTCAACTTTGAACGTTGTCTAAGTACTCTGATATTAGTTTAAAAACACGTTGAATTTCTTATTTTTTACCCGTGGTACTACCAATCTTAACTGACAGTAGTAACGTAACGTTAAGACCACTTCTAGAACCAGAGGGCTTAGTAAGAGTTTACATTGAATGTCGCCGTTAGCGAGTGCGTCAAAAAATCTATGAAGATTTTAGTTCTTGAAAGTACGCTTTACAAACTGTCTTATACCTAGTTTATGTCATTTTTTATGCAGTCCCTACTTCGCTAGTGATGACTTTTGGTGTAAACTCGCACTAAGCCCTGTATATTTACAAACAGGTGGAAGTTTTCGAGCACGCGCTCGAGCACACAGCCGGCGACGACCTCGCGAAACTCCTTTGGTTAAAGAGTCCCTCCTCCGAGGTGTGGTTCGAGCGGCGCACCAACTACACGCGCTCGCTGGCAGTCATGAGCATGGTGGGCTATATCCTCGGCCTGGGCGACCGACACCCCTCCAACATCATGCTGGATCGGGTCACGGGGAAGTTCCTGCATATCGACTTCGGAGACTGCTTCGAAGTGGCAGTGACGAGGGATAAGTTCCCGGAGAAGATTCCGTTCAGGTTGACGCGGATGCTGATCAATGCTATGGAGGTAAGATATCACGTTAAGGAGTTATTCATGTGCTTTGTCATGATATGTTGTATGATGCCTTTCTTAAGCAAGTGTTCATGAGTGTGTTCTTAGGCTGAGTTGCACCATCTTACTTTAATTTTGACAAGCGTCAAAAATGTGTCAAACTCCATACAAAAAGCATCGGTTAATGTTATTGTAACGGTTAAAATAAGGTGAAAGAAAGAAAGAAGTAGACTTTATTGAACACAGTAAGCACAAATTATAAACAATAACAACACAAAACGAATATAGAAAACAGTGGGCCACTGTGTCAATAGGCTCCCGCTCAGCATTTATCCTGACATGCTCGTAAGGGCATGTCAAGAAACTGGTCTTCCGCGAGAGCCCAGGGTGCCCAAGGTGGTGTAACTCAGCCTTATTTCTGTTATTTGTGACTAAAATAGTCTGATGCGCACGCCACTGTACATCTGAACCGCTGTGACTTGTGCAGGTGACCGGCATCGAGGGCACATACCGGCGCACGTGCGAGTCCGTTATGGAAGTGCTGCACCGACACCGCGACAGCGTCATGGCCGTACTTGAAGCCTTCGTGTACGACCCTCTACTCAACTGGCGTTTAGTCGACGCTGCGAGACGTTCCCGAGCCGACGACGATGCGTCGCCCGCGCCCGCGCCCGTCACCCCCGCACCGCCTGAACCCAGCCTCAATAAACGAGCCCTAGCTATCGTGAATCGAGTGAGAGACAAACTAACCGGACGAGACTTCCCGCATATCGATGAGGCGCTCACCGTGCACAAACAAGTCGACCTGCTCATACAACAGGCCACCAGTAACGAGAACCTCTGCCAGTGCTACGTCGGCTGGTGCCCATTCTGGTAAGATGGTAACCGCGAGCGATGGCCGCAGCAACATTCTGATAGCCCGGTAGCCGCGCCACGCGCCTCGATCCCGTGCCATGAAAAGACGCTCAAAACGACTCAAACAGCTTGAGACTAGTTGCATTTTAATATTTTGAACGCTCACAGACTGGAAGCTTTTCTTGAGCATACTTGAGTGTCGTTCCACGGTACGGGCTTTAGACCCGTATTACGAAATGTCGATCAAAACCCGATTCAAATCAGAATCATTAATTGATACTTGAATTTCATTATTTGGACAAATCACAGACTACTTTGAATTGAGGTTTGAACGTTGTTTCGTGATACGGGCCTTAGTGCCTTAACGACACACTTATGAACATCGTTCTATAGAAACGAAGCATAAATGTGTTCAGAAACGATACGTTTTGCCTACGTACAGTTAAATTTTGACCTATATGTCACTAAATATAATATTAATTTCACTGTTTGAAGACAAATCAAATAGTTTTTGGAATATACAAACGTTGAAAAATCAATAACAGTGACGTGGAAATATATGATCTACAAAAAAGGCAATCAATCTACCCTGAATTTAGTAAAAGCAAGACTAGAATACTAGTTCATTGAATGGGTTAATAAACTGGAGTACTATGGTAATTGCCATGACACATTCTCTAACAAGCAGACGACTCAATTTGTGTTATCACTGTTCATCTACCTATTCATCGTAACTGAATGTGACGTTATAGCTTACTAGTCGTAATTTTGCTTGGATTATTTTATTCTTCGACAGGTTGATTAAATAATTCACTGTAAGAAACTTGCATTCGAGTGCATGCTTTGATGGTATATGATATTCTTAGCAAATATAAGTGAATATGTATAAATATAATGGTTTTATGTTTAAACCATGCCTATGCCAAGGGTGTAAAGTACGAGTATATGTAGTTAATTTACTCGAGCTATTCGAAGAAAATATGCACCTAGGGTGGATATTTCATTGTAGCACAGACTTGGCCAACCTATGTGCTCGTTTGAACTGCGTAACTATTTACTTTGTTAGTCAAAATTAAAATAACTTTTAAGTCATGTTTGTACAAACGCGGAGCACGGCGTTAAACTGGTTCCCATTCAAACAGGCCTTCATAAAAGGACTCCGCGAAGCAACCAACATGTGTCACGTGAGAGTGAAGTATCATATCCTATGCCATTTGAAACCAATTTTCACGCCTTGTTTTGAGCTTGTCGTGAGCTCCTAAGCACCATAACAAACATGCTAGTTTTAGAGCCTCTAACCATAAAATAAAACTTTAAAGTCCAGTTTTTAATTCTCGTCAGATTTGCAACCTATTTGGGTAAATTTGACATTAACTGTAAACTTATTGCTGAGTAAAAATACAATAATAATTTAAATCACTCCCAGTAGCCAGTGACTTTGTGGACCTTACTCGCCAGTGCAGTGGCGCCAACTGATAAGTACAAATACTATTATTACTAATTTTGATCCATATATTATTCTAATACATAATGACATTTTAGTCAGTCGCGCCCTGCGGGACAGTCCATCCCAAGAAAAAGGTGAAAATGGCAGGCAGTTACTGACTCATATTAAAAACTGGACATACATCTCCGCATTTTTGAAGCATTCGAATTTCAACATAAGATTACTGCAGATTTGTATGCGAATTGGATTCGAATACTTGTGAAATATGAGACATTATAAAGCCCGAGCCTTGTCGTGAGAAGTAATGGTTGACGCAGTGTACTTCCTTTTAGTTAGAGGCTGACATGTGCTACGGGTCACCAATTGATTTTTTATGTTTTCTAAAGTAGGCCAATTTAAAAAAAAACGGCGTAGTTTTCTCTAAATTGATTCTTTCTTTATACTACCTATGTATTTTTTATTTGCAATACTTCATGATTTCTCCTATGGTTTTGAAATGTTCCTATGACGAAATTTCTCACTTTCAGCGAGGGCTATTATTGTAGAATAAAAGGATATGATATGTATTTGATTTAAAATCTATTGGTGGCATTAGTTAGCACATGTCTTCTTCTTAATTGAGTATAAAATATATCGATAAAATGTTTGTGCTGCTATGATAGTTATACTATACCTATATGTATGATGGTTAATAATATTAGTTATTATTTAGCCATGATTTAATGTAAAAATTGTTACATATTACGTTGAGTTAATGGTCATTCTAAGTCATATTTACATGCAGCATGTATATCTAAACTGATAATTTTATTGATAAGTATGCATATTATATTGGAATTAGATTATAATTATTTTGATTAGAATATAATTTACACATTATTATTAAACTTATAATACTTAAGAGCTTTCAGTGTCATTTTAAATCTTAACATTGGAATTCTTGGGTCATAATTTACGTATAATGTATATTTCTTTAATTTACAAAACCTGGGTTTAGTTAAGCTCGAACGCATTTTTGCTGTTGTCATTGATGTTTGTTTAAAATAAAATAAAAGATGATTCCAATGAAGTTTTGGTTTTCCTTTAATTACTTTATCGCAAGTATGTCTACATATTAAATATGCAGAATTTGACTTCCGCAAGCTGTTTGCCACTGTGTAAATATCTGTGGCAAGCCAACTTCTGCAAGATTTACAGTGGTTTGCGAAAATCAACTTCTGCAAGTTTTATTGCTAGTCTAAACCTCGCTTTATTGCTGCGTTTACACTGCGCGGAAATTAGCCAAGTCAAGTCAAAAAAACAGTGGAGTGGGGATGAATTATGAATGAATTTCATCCCAACTCCTCTGTTTTTTTGACTTGACTAATTTCCGCATAGTGTAAAAGCAGCATATCAACCAATTTTGTTATTACTACACGGGGAGTTCCCTCATTCGAAGAAAAATTGATACAAAATCCTATGAATGCCGGTGTTTTCAAAAACTTGAAACCGAAAGATGAAAATCACTGCCTTTACACGTTATGTCGCTTTGCGTTTGAATAATATGATAGTTCACAAAGCAAGAGAGGCATCGAAAGCTTGAGTTGGATTTTTTGGTTAACACAATTTATTATTTTTGTACAATTTTGCGAAACTTAAAGTGAACTATTCTTTATAGGATTTTATGCAACGTATCTATTTTGTGAATTTATGATCGCAACATCAATCAGTCTACATGTAAGTTGGCGATTGTTGTGCCGTCGACGAACTACAACGGCCTTGCATTTGATTGTGACAATGCACTGGGGCCGCTTTCACTGCACGTTATTTCTCGACCACGACCACGTTTTTCGTTTTTTCAAAGGACAGATTGCCTACTTTTTGTTAAAAGTATGTACTACTTATACCTCATGAGATTTTACGCGTTCTGTGGGGGGCCAATTCACAGAAACTCAAAAGTGCCAAAAACTATGTCAAGGACCGTAGAGTCAAGAATGGCAACTATTTTACTTGATTCAATCACAGAAACAGCATAATATAATTTCTAGCACAGTGTTTAGAAAGACGGGTTCTCTCGACTCGGTTCTGGGTTCAATTTTTAAGTGAGTTATTCAGTGCGAAAAGTATTTGCTATAACTAGACATGGGATGGTCAAAATATTCCTCAGGCTTCGCAAGAAGCTGTAGAAGTTAGAATCGCTCAAATAGGTAGGTACATATTCCGCTAAAACAACAATTTAAAATTTTAATCAGATCTTAGTTATCACCAAGATAAAATTGGAAGATTGTGTTTTGAACAAGATCTCAATAATATCATTGAAAAGATTATCCTTAATCTTAATGACATAACTAAGTATATTAAAGTGAAATTTTCGATAAAAAAATATCCCCGGTTTATTGAGTTTCGATGATATAAAGCTACAGTACACAGATGTTTACGATCACAAAGGACATATTCAATCAAGAGCGGCAATATCTATCTAATCAACGATCGTTGGCGTTAATCAGTGGGCCGGTGACCGCGGCCCGAGCCACACGCGCGCCCGCGCACTCGCCCGAAGCGATATAAATACGATACAGCGCTGCGCTATGGACAACTTTCAAGTCTTGGACTTCACTTCGCTGAGTAAGTATTAAGAACTTTTAACAATCAAAACTTTAAGTATTTTTAGATTACTACATCCGAACAAAATTTTGATTTAATGTCCCTATTCTAAACATCAAACTAATTACATTTTGTAAGCTAGAGACCGTGATCTATTTTTACACGCTGTAATATCAAAATGTTTCGCTTGCACGTAATTTTTCTCAAGACTCAGATTTTTCCCGCTTGCGTACCTACATATTTGACGATTAGATAATCCAATATTTATTTATTTTATTTATTTATTTATATTAGGGAAACAAACAATATTGATATACAGACAAATAAACACACAAAAAATAGGACAGAAATCAGCAAAGTTTCCACAGTTAAAATTAATACAGAGTGCAGACTAAAAATTAATTAAATAGTAATAAATTATACATTAATTTCTAAATGTCAAATAAATACAATATATATTATTATTATTTGCATTATAAAACAGCCTAGTGACTTGTAGAGATGTAACATTATGCCATGCTCTCCTTAAACTTGATAGTGTTTTTACTTGAAGAAAAGTCATAAATGTGTACTACTTACTGAAATAGTAGTTCTAATACACATTAATTAATTTTCTAATTATTCCTAATAAGTCGCCTATCATATTTAACCTTTAACCAAGTCAGATATAAACAGAAAATAGAGTAATTATGATATCTATCGTATTGACAGATTAAGTACAATAACAGATAATATTTTATACATTAATAATTTAATCTTCTCACAGGCGAGACCGTACAACAGTTACTTCGAGAAGCAGTCGTAGCAAGACAACGAGCATACTGCCCTTATTCAAACTTCGCAGTGGGCGCTGCCATACTGACGGAAGAGGACTCCAAAACTTACTCGGGATGTAACATCGAAAGTTCAACCTTAGCTCCTTCGATATGTGCTGAACGCTGCGCAGTGCCCAAAGCGGTGTCAGAAGGATACCTCAAGTTCAAGATGGTGGCGGTCATCGCTCATCAAACGAACTTCACCGCGCCTTGTGGGGTGTGCAGACAAACCCTCAACGAATTCCGGGGATCGAATGGGGATATCGACATTTACTTAGGGAAGCCCACATTGGATAAAGTGTTATGCACGAAGCTGTCGCAACTACTGCCTCTCTCGTATGTTAGCTTCAAAGAAGACAGCATCAATGTGTAGTTGTGGTCGTGACTCTAGTGCTAATGGACAAGCTTAAAAGTGAAATGTGATTTTATAATTCTAATAAAGGCCGTTAAACGCTATTATTTAAATATACATAATGATAAGGCAGACAGAGCAGGAGCATAACAGTACTTATTATTATTCTGTGGCATAACGAAAACTTCGTGACTCTCCAAACAAATCAAGTTTCTCAAACGCGATTTCTATAATGCCCATAATGTGCCTATTAACTATTGTATTTTACGCAAGAGTATACTGTAAAATTAAAACATTTTAAGTAAGTTTTAAATATTTTATTGCGTCAGTTTATGTACACATAATGTATAAATATAATACTTAATTAACAACTAGGAAATAATATCTATATACAGACTATGTTATAGGAAGCTGGTTCAAAGCAAACAGGAAGTTGTTCTTTAATGACAAGAACATAACGTTTTTATATTTAAATCTATTCTCGACGTATTTATAACGTAAATGCATCGTTGTGTGCAATTCTATTGACGGGTAGTAGGAGTATAATGTTATTGGAAGTATAGTTTCGGCAGTGATAAACGGTATGATTATTTAAAAGTACACTTCGTACATAATATTCTACAGATTTATCAGTTTTCAAGCAGTCTTTAGATGCATGTATTTGCCTCAAGTCACATTTTGCAAGTACACAGTATGACGTTGTTGAGATTAGATGTTTTTCATGTAACAATCATAATTAAATCAATTAGTAGGACAATAACAATCCGATAAATAAATGCAACATTTCCTTAAACATAAGAGGTAGAAACAGATTACAAATGCGGTGGTGATGATAATACACGGGGTTATGTTTTGACAAGCCTACGTTCGGAAAACATATCCTATTACAAAAAACGATGTGGCTTACATAACTAAGGTGTTTAATAAAACGAAGCGTGTTTTACAAAATTCAACGACAAATAGGTTAGGTACAGGGTAATAAAAGTAGAGAAAATATAGTAACAGCTACAATGCTAATATCGCTAGTAACGTGTGATCAGTCTCCTCGACTTACAACAACAGTACCTACATTGTCTCATAAATGCGGTAATCCTGCATTAGAAATGCAAATAAAATATACTATGTATTTTAACAATAAAAAATAAAACTGAATTCTAAACAATTAAACAAAACAAATTAAAGCCATGAAATGAAAGTGTTAGATATGGTGGTGTCTCTGATTTATATTGTAGACAAAAGAAATCATAATAGACTAACTCACGAATTTGATAGTTGACCGTATTTGTATGGCAATAAAAACCAATGATTCTTCGTTCGCTCGGTCGGATGACTTACAAAAAATCTGTCTTGGTATTATAGGTTAATAGCGTCAACTATCCATTTGATGTCGCAAAAGAAGTAATTCTCAGATCAAATTACCAGAAGGGGCACCAGCCGATGTAGCACTGGCAGAGGTTCTCGTTGTTGGTGGCCTGCTTGATGAGCAGGTCGACTTGCTTGGGCACGCTGACCACAGGATCTATGTGGGGGAAGTCGCGGCCGGTCAGTTTGTCGCGGATTCGGTTGAGGATGGCCACGGCTCGCTTGTTGACGTTAACCTCGGGCGGCGCCTCGAGGGACTCGTAATGCAGGTGGTTCCGGGACCGACTGGGCAGAGTGTAGGAGGAGTCGATGTCGGAAGAGAAGGTGGAGGCGGTGAGCGAGTGGCGGTCGTTGTCGACCAGTCGCCAGTTGAGCAGCGGGTCGTAGACGAACGCCTCGAGCACCGCCATCACGCTGTCCCGGTGTTTGTGCAGCACGTGCATCACGGATTCGCACGTGAAGCGGTATGTGCCTTCGATGCCCGTCACCTGGATACGAAACACTTATGAATGTTGGGACCTCAAACGGCAATATCTTATTCATGCAATGGACTAACTAAAGACAAGAGTCGTCGGTAGCACATCGGACTATACGTGTTTGTTGCAAAGTCACCAGTACTACGTCGAAATAAGTTTTGTCTCGATGTGGCATCGTCTGTACAATTTAATATTGCATGCTCAATATGAGCAATCTGTTGTAACGAATTTTATGCCTTAACAACTGCAAACTGTACACAGAAAAAGCAATAAATACATTATATTCTATTCTATTCTATTCTAAGATGTTATTATTTGACATCTATCTACAACTTCTAATTCTTTTTGCTTGCATGGACTTAACATCTATCACAAACATTTTCAGTATGACAATCTGTGCCACCCATTGCTGGGTAATAAAATTAGTCCAATGCCAAACTGAGCACGATTGCGATAAAAAAAAGCGATAAATTCCCAATTATTAGGAAGCATAATCTAAAGTAAATATTTTTTTACTATCTAATGAACAAAGCAAAATAAAAAATTATGTACTACCCTTAAAATAATAAATGTTTGTTTAGTTAGTTAATTTAAATAGACACTAACAAAATATTAAAATTAGTGTTTAGTCAGGGATATAACCAAGTAGTCATCATCGTGCTAGTGACCAAAACAAAACAAATGAGATCATATCATTGATTGCTACAAAAGCAATTGTTTTAGCTGTAATGGCCTCTCCTAACGAAGTAATTGTCGCGAGAAATGAGTCGCCGGCTTAAACGATTAAAAGACAACAGTTTAATTGCCAAAAGCGTTGGCGTATCTTTTAATTCACATCACATTGTCCAATTAAATAACTGGAAAAATATGCGAAATGTTAAGTCATCATGATGCTAACAACAGAGACAACATTCTCAAAATCACTACAAAACAAGCAATGATGTGATAATTTTGAGAATATCACTGATCACGTTAAAATTTGGTCACGTTTAATTATCGAAACGTTATTATTTGAACTCTGAAAGGTAGCTAGGAGGAAAGTAAAGCAATAGCTTTGAGTGTTATTATTTCTCTACTTAGTTTGTTTTATTTTAAATTATAATGTCTTCTTTTCATAAATACGCAATAGTTATTATTTGTTGAAGCATCCTAGATTTTATCTGTACTTATGGATTAGCGTAATAGCGTAACAATCAAATCGATTCCTGTAGAACAACCAATTAATCTTTGTTTTGTACTCGTCGACCTTGTGATAGCATTATTCAGATATAAATAAGCGTAAATAGATTTGAAATCAGCATTTGTATAATAGGAACTATGTGCAGTTATGGCCGCAAAAATTGTTAGTTAAAAAATCTTATATGTAAAGAACCGACGAAAGGAGGAGGAGTAGGTTTTCAAGTGTAGAACACGTCTCGGCAAACGTAGCATAGGACGACCATTTGCTCTATGGACCGACGACCTTCAGAAGATAGCTAGCAACTGCTAGATGTAAAATGAGATCGTAAGCATAAGCCTGTCCCAAGGAACGCCACAAAGCACAATGTACAGCGACAGCACATCAGACTATTCATCTTTGTTGCAAAATAACCCCTATTACAACGCAATAAGATGCCACAGTGTATTGTATAGCTGATGTGCCGTCACCTGTACATAAGCACAAGATTGGACTGCCATTGGCTGAAATAATGACAATCGACAATGTTTCTGTACAAACCAGTCGAGTTAACTGCGTACTGGCCGTGACGTCACATCGACTCTCCGAATCGTACGCGGACGGATGAGTTAGCTCGATCGGGTTGTAAAGTACATCTTACCTCCATAGCATTAATCAGCATTCTTGTCAGTCTGAAGGGGATCTTCTCAGGATATTTCTCTCTCGTCTGCGTCACCTCGAAGCAGTCTCCGAAGTCGATGTGCAGGACCTTCCCAGTGACTCGGTGCAGCATGATATTGGAGGGGTGTCGGTCGCCCAGGCCGAGGATATAGCCCACCATGCTCATGACTGCCAGCGAGCGCGTGTAGTTGGTGCGCCGCTCGAACCACGCCTCAGCGGAGGGACTCTTCAGCCATAGAAGGCGGGCTAGGTCGTTGCCAGGCGTTTGTGATAGGGTGTACTCGAATACTTCCACCTGATTCAAGATGGCATTGTTTAAATAATTTGTTAAAATCCCAGTTTCTAAGGGGTAAATAGAAGCGTGTATTCATTAAGCCAAATTTTGTTCAAATGTGAAATTTTAAGTTGTGCACAACTGAGAATCATGTGTTGCGCGTCAATGAGGGTTTTCGCGATTGAAAAATCCGCCAGATGGCAATACGTAGACGCGAGGTCCAAATGCTGCATGATTGGTGGATTTGCAAATTGATTGCAATGCATTGTCAAAAATAACCAATCATGCAGCATTTGGACCGCGATAACCTTCATTGTTTGTCTAATAATGAGATAAAAGACAACTTCTTCAGATTTATTTTGACAATAGTTTGTGAACTACTTTTCAGCCTTATCATACATGTTAAATATTTTTGTCTTAATGTTATGCATTATAAACTACAGGTGATAAGTGTTATCATTGTTTCTGGGTCATAAAACAAAGCAATAATTTGGCTAGTTGTGGGTCATAAAGCAATAACGGCGTCACGCGCACACAACGTGACAGACTAATCCGCTGACCTTGTGCTTGAGCATGAGGTTCTGGTAGTCGGAGGCCATGCGCAGCATGATCTGCTGCTCGGTGTTGAGCGCCATCTTGTTGGTCTTCTTGTCGCGGTAGTCGCTGATGAGGTTGTACAGCGTGTCGCAGTGCGGCACCCAGCCGATGAGGCCCGAGTTGGGCGACAGCGGAATGACGGCGTAGCGCTGGATGGCCAGGTCGTGACGTAATGTGCTCGCGTCGGCTCGTAGGAGAGTATTGACGAGCCCGAACAGCTGCATCACTCGCTCGTCCTGCCGAAGATCCTCGTGGCCTTTCAATAGGAACATGTACTGCTTGCCGTCCGAGCCGTGGATGGTCAGCCGCCGCGGGCGTTGCTTCGACTTGATCACCTGCGATGAATGTTGTCAGTCGTTACACATTTCAAACTTTCATTGTACTGTCTGTTTTTGGATGGGAAATGTTTGGTTTATACACTGGAAGACTTGAGCTCAAGGCGAAGCGGAGCGTGAATAACCAATAAGATTTAATTCTGTCAATTTCATTCAATCTGAATGACATTTCATTGGTTATTTAAAACACTTTTCCGCTCCGCTTCACCTCGGTGAATCCCGGCGCCTTACACTTTATTGTATTGGGATTTCGCTGGGGGCAAGACCATGTAGGATGAGCACGAGAATGATAACGGGACTGTTCCAATACAAAGGGTCGACTTTGGAGTACTTTCCGTCGAGCGGCTCCTACAGTAGCTTTGTCAGCCCAAACTGGTGCACCGTAGCAGATCGAGCACGAGGATGACAGTTTACAGTTCAGTATAGTCAGACCTGCAGGTGGCTGTGTATGTGCTGGATGCGCGTGACGCGCGCGCCGGGCACGTAGGAGCCGGGCACGCACAGCGCCAGGCCGCGCGCCGCGTGCAGGCGGCGGCTGACGTACAGCGCACTGCGCCCACTGACCTGCAGGTGGCTGTGTATGTGCTGGATGCGCGTGACGCGCGCGCCGGGCACGTAGGAGCCGGGCACGCACAGCGCCAGGCCGCGCGCCGCGTGCAGGCGGCGGCTGACGTACTGCAGCTCGAGCGACTGCAGCGAGCGGAACTGCGCCATGATGCGCCGCAGCACCTGGTAGTACAGCTCCCACGCCTCGTTCAGGTACCGGTCTTCGCCTGTTGCCTGCGCGAATAACGATGCCACGTATTAGCACTGATCCCGGTAGATATAGTCAGCCACAGATCACAGAAACGAACTAAACTAATGGGAGATGTGAAAAGTGGGCGGGGCCAGTGTCGCAGCAATATGCCCAAAAACAGAACACATCGCTCGCGACAGCAATGATGACAGCGGCGACGTTATATCTGTAAACAGTTTACATTGCTTGCGTAGTACTAAAGATTAATCGTACGTTGAGTACTGATACCGCAGTGGATAATGAGCACATTCAAACTAACAAATTCATTCAATCGCACGTCACTGCATGTCTAGTGGTGCTTTACATACATTACTTGTAACCTGGTATGCGAACAAATAGTCGTACTGAATGCAATGTGTGTGTGAATTTCCAATGCGACACTGGGTTTCGAACTCGGCGCATTAGTCGGCATCTCTTTAGATCTCTATGGTAAAATATTATGCACACATTTACATTAACATCTTCGCCTCCTACCTTATAAAGTTCACTCCACCGTTGAGCCTCTTTGAGGTCTCTGCCGTACATCTGAAGGAACGAAATCTCTTTCAACGTTTCCGCTGGACGATCGAGCATGGCGTGCATTTTGTCCAGAGTTTTGAACATGCTTCTGTAGTCCTTTTCGGTTGCATAATATCTGCAACAATTAAGGCCATGATTTTCCAAATTGTCGATATTTGACCGATTTTGTTTGCAAATAGTTTCTAAATGAAAAGATATTTTAGCAAACAAAAAATTGTCGGAGTAAGTTAATGTCTTTAACTAGGGCGACAACTTTTCCAAAACACGATATTGCATAGTTTGTCCGATAAAAAAAAATCCCAAAGAAGTACGTCGACGGCTTTTTTGTTTTACTCTCATATATTCATTTTTAACATTTTACACTTAAAATATCTACTAATAGATAGGACTTTGTATTTTCTAGGTCGACAACTTTTCAAAATTTTGTTATTGCGTCTTATTTAGTTACTATGTTGAAAAAATGTGAAAAAATCGGCCATGACGGCTTGAACAATCTCAATCAGTCGCGCGGTGGCGCTTACGGAGGACGGACGCGTGTCAGTTTTATTCCTGTGACAGTTCGCGATTTGTCAATATTTTTGACAAAATCGCCTCTGTCTGGCGGGTGGCGAGTCACAGTATAATAATATCAGTATTACTGGAGAAAGCTAAGAATTTTCAATCATGGATGATANCTGAATTATAAAACTAGATGGCAATACAGTTATTTAATTGATACCATAAATAATTATTTTAGAAGTTTACTGCTTGAATCTGAGTTAAAAATTATAAAAGGGCAGAAGAGGACCTCTAGGCAAGTTGTTTTGAGGATTGTTTACTATTTCTGGGTTTACAATGATTAATTTAGAGTCATTTGCTTAAATAGAATAGCAATACGTAAAAGAACATTAGTATTTCATATTAAAATGGAGTTTACATTTTTGTGATCATTTGCTTACTATTTTTGTCGGTAAAAAGTATTTGTTTGACTTAATATTATCATCTTTATTTGACATTATTGATTGACAAACATTTGTGTGCATGAACATTATAATAATGTTTGTTTCGGGCTGGGTGTTTTCTAACCATAATATGAATGTATTTATTTATGTTATGTTATTTAAGTAATATGTTCATATCCTATAGTACAAGCTTTGCTTAGTTTGAGACTAGAGGCGCAGTGTTAAAATATTATGTCGAAGGATATTTAAATTATTATTTATTTATTCACTATTTGAAGGTTACGGTTTAATCCAACTTACGGCTTGTTTTTACACTGTGGCGTCATCGCGTCGCGCGAGTGTCAGCACGAGTGTCAGTGCGAGGTGTGCGGGGGCTGAGGTAACGAATGCACGGCATCGAGGCGGTAAATCCTAGCCTTAACTCTGTTATTCTCTAAATATCGAGATATTATGTAAAGAAAATCGGTCCACCCACAAGGTGGACCGATGACCTGATAAAGGTAGCGGGAAGGCGCTGGATGCAGGCCGCTACCAACCGTGCGATGTGGAAGTCATTGGGGGAGGCCTATGTTCAGCAGTGGACGTCCTGTGGCTGAAATGATGATGATGATGTAAAGAAAATAAAAGACGAAAAGAGGAGATTAAAATACCTTGAGGCCTCATCGATGGCTATGATGACCTGATCGTGCCACAATATTGCCACCTTTATCAACTCCTCGGATATTATGGCAGCTTCGTTGACTAGATTCTGAGAGTGAGAGCACATCGTCTTTAGAATATAGCTGGCCGCATTCTTGCGAGTCACGAAAGAAGATTTCGTGGCCACCGTCAAAGGATAGACCAAGGCTTGCGGGTGCAGCTTACTGATATCGATCAATAGAATGTGCACCAACTTGGCGACGAGGGTCCTTGGGGAATCTATTCGAGCGATAAGTTGTGGAATCACTTGCAGCCAGATTTTAATATCTATCTGCCTTATTCCTTCAAACAATGCATCATAAATAGCAGGATTATGGCCGTAGTCAAACCAAAGAGTCAAAAGTCTCAAAGTGTCTTGGAGAGCACTGCCATTTGACAAGCTAATAGACTTGAAGAATCCTTCAATAGCTGGAATAGTATATGTGTTGATAAAATCTGTTCTCAGGACTTTCTTTTCACCAGAACCTCCTGCTATGCTGCTTTCAGATACATTGTCTTGCTGTTTGTAGAATAAGACCGTTTCAAAATTCATACACGCCCAGGCGTGACACGCTTTGTACCAATCAGGCGCTAGGTTTGTCGCAGCCGCGTAGTTTCTCAATATTTCAGGAATCGACAGCTCATTGATTTCTTGGAGTGATTCACACCACGATCCTAGTTTTAAATGGCAACGAGCTAAAAGTCTGGATTGCTCATCGTTGTCTGGCTCAGAGCTGTCTACAAATCTCTGCAAAACATCGTATGCAAAACGTTTGTTGCCAGCATCCCAAAGATTTTTACTGTACGACAAAACTACTCTCGGTTCCTGCACTCGCAATAATATGTCAGGATTGTTAACGGGATCGCAACCTAAAATAGAAAGCACTATCTTGTGTGCTTGATTGAAGGCGCCAGTTTTTCTGCAGAGAGATGCGAATTTCAGCCAAGTCTGAAAATCTTCGCGAGGGGAGAGTACCAGTCCCCGTATTTGCAGCATCTTTCTCCAATCTTCGACGAGCCGCTGGCCTCCTTGGAGTCTCAGCCACCAACTTTTCCTTATCGTATTTCTTCTTTCCTCGACTAGTTTGTAGGTGACGACTTCTTCCAATTCCGTCAAGAGCTGTGCGTTTACTAGAGCCCCGTAAGCTCGTTGGTAGCTCTCGCCGACCACGGCTGTCAGTTCTGTGTCCAACATGCCTCTGGCTGAATCAATGTAATGTCTGGATTCCGACCACTGCCCATCATGGATAGATAATATCGCGCGGTAAAATGCACCTTCCTGAGACTCTTCAGATACGCAGTCGACAAACTTTTTCATCGAATCCCATTCTTGCAGACCCCAAGAGGCTGCGGCTGCCATTTTGGCGGATTTTTGTTTGACGTCTTCGTCTAGAGTAGTCCACTGATCCGTGGTGATGTCGTAAAGCTTACGCCATTCACCCATAGCTTCTAAGCATCGCATGAGCCCGAGTTTGGATTCGTTATCCTGAGGTTCCACTTCGAGGTTCTTACTGTAGAGGTCCAACGCTTGCTCCCAGTTATGCAGTTTCTCGTACCAGCGCACGTGCACATTCAACGAGCATTTGCCATCTTTTTGTTGCGTGATGACTCTCTCCAGAAGCCCATTTGCGGCTTCTTTTTGTTGGAGTTTGTTATTGATGTGTATAAGAGCTTCAACTACTTGTGTGGATGGATTCTTTTTGTATTCTTCTTCCTAAAAATAAAAGATGATGAGTAACAAAAAGACAGCGAAGGAAACAAATAGTTGTTAGGTGAAATGAGTACTATTTAAGGTACCTTATAATAAAGGGCTTTTGCAAAAGCTCTGCAACTTATTGCGGTGTCTCCGAGCAGTTTGATGGGTATAGGCAAAGAGCCTTTCTCACAATGTTCCATGAACTCTGCGAGATTCAACACAGCCAATGCCAGTTCGGGCGAGTCCGGGACTGTCAGCGCTCTCTCGAGGGAGGTGACGAGCTCCTTGCGCGCGCGCTCGTCTAGTTCCGTCCAGCAAGACATGAAGGCCAGGTTGAACAGATCCCGAGCCAGTTGTGGGTAATGCTGCGCTAATGACGAACAAGCCCTAGAATAAATAAACATATTTTATATTCCATGAATCTCTTTGTGAACAATTAAATGTTAAAGCTCTAAAATTTACCTCAAAGCAGGGCTGTTAGATTCAGTGAGAAACCCAATGCTTAAATGGCGCAGCCACTCGTGCCAGTCTTCTTTGGATATTATGTTCATGGTAGTCCAGCACTTGCGGAGGTTATTAACATTGACGGTCAGCTTCTGTATACTTTGCAAATCAGCAGTGTTAGACAAAACCTAAAATTAACATATCCTTAGTTATTATGTACGAAATTTAATAAATCTGAAATCTTTCTGCTAGTATTAGAATACTTACATCACTCTTCTGATTACGCAGTCGCGACCTAGTTTCATCCAAATAATCATCATCAGATGCAAGTGTTGATATAACTTGCAACCGCGTCACCAACACGATGTAATTTGAACACACGATTTTGTGCTTCAGCATCAGTCTCTCGACTGAGGGGATGTAGTCTATGTACTCACGGCCGAGCTGGACGATCAGCGCGCAAAGCGTGTTCATTGCTGTTGATCTCAGAGTGGGATTATTCTCCAATACCTTCGCCAGTGCTTGAATGATAATGGCCGAATACGGTTTTAAATACAAGTACATAGACAAATGATCCATAGTTTCCATTGCTAGTCTGGATATAGATATCGGTATATTTTTACCATCAAATAAGTTCGTGATCGCGGGAACCACTGATAGAAGAACATCATCCAGATTATTTTCGAATTTTTGGATGGTGTACAACAATTTTTCAGTCAGAAACTTGTCTTTACTTTTATCATACTTTAGTACTCTCAGAATATTTGGCAATATTTTTCTGAGATAAACTTTAAACTCTGTTCCGATTGCGACCGTTATGTGCTCCACCAGCATTATAAGTGTGGGCTGCAAATGACTGTCAGGAGTCCAATACTCCCTAATCATGTCAAATATATCTTCAAGATAATTCCGAATATGTATTTTCACAACAGATATTAGCTGTGCCAGCTGAGTCAGCAGAAACTCGCGGAAACTGCTGTTCTCTGTGTTGCGTATTACGTACAGTAGGCTCGGCGTGACGCGGGAAATGTAAGGAACGCATTTAATGCCTAATGACTGAAAGATTATCGTCACTGAGTGCACCACACTCGTGTGATGTTGCGCCAACTGGGGATCTCGTAAAATACTCATCAATGACGTAACCACAATGGCTGGATAGAATTCATCAAGGACTAGTGGAGCCATTTTAACCAACATATCACTTACATTTGTGTCATAATAATCATTTTTCGACGATTCTGTAATGGGTATCAGAGTTGAAACTGTTTGGAAATCGATCAATCCCTTGTTTACTTTATGCTTGTATGGATCTAATGCTCCTAACAACCCTAACACTTTTATAGTCTCTCGCCTGTCTCGCGATTGTTGCTCACTTCTTAGAAAACTTAACAATAAATCCATTAAATGTGGGTACTCCATATAAGGCATGATAACGTGACCTGTGGCACTTATAACTTGCCCAAACGACCACAGTGCAATGCTTCGTTTTTCTGGTTGATTTGGATCTGACAATAATTCTACTTGAAATGACAGCAGCTCATCTAACCACTGGTTTAAAGCGTGTCCACCGCCATTCACTTCTGCTAAATCGCCAATAGCTTTCAATATAATAGAAACCATAGTTGTGTTGCTATCTTCTTGTTTCAATCTAGGTACAAGTACTTTGAGGATAATATCCACAAACTGCTGAGTTATCCTTGGAGCATGACATATAATATTATTAATCATTCGTAATGATTGCTCCTTATTCCGTGTAGATTCAGAATGTTGCAATTCCATTAGGATCTGCACGAATAATTGGCGCATTGTGGGTGTAGTATAGCTCGGATTAATGTTGCTCAGTCGCCCCACGACACATAGAGCTAGTTCACTCACCTCACTATTAGAATCATTTATAGCTACAAAAAGACAGCTTAAATGTTCTTCATTAGCTAAGTGTTTATCAAATACTGGATTTGTAAATACCTCTAGTACTCTGTAACGGACTTCTTGATCAAAATCTGAACGCCCTACAGCCAAGAGTTTACCGAGTGACTCATCAATGATTAAATTTAAAGTTCTTGAATTTGTCTGTGAGCTTCTTTCAACAGCTTTGACTAACAACTTGGCTGCTGTTTTAACGGCTTCTAAGCGTATATCATGTTGCTCACTCAGTAAGTAGTGGTCTGTGCATCTTCTAATAAAGGACATAATTGTATTGGTCCATTCAAAATCAAATGATCCTAAAGTGCGCAATGCAAGCACTAGTTTTGTAGCATCATGTGGCTCTACTAGCATTGCTGTAGACATCATGTGGACAATCTGTTGTTCTGAATTGTTAGGCACATAGGGCTTTTTTCTTAATATTAATGACAACATATTTATTAGTCTGTCAGTTATATCTTTTTTCAAAGAGGGCATATTTTGGCTAAGCTCTTTAAAACAAGTGGTGAGCTGTGGGCTTAAGCCTGTGGCACACATAGGATCTAATAACTCTTTTACATCATTTACAACATTTTCTTTCATGGCATATCCTAACAATGTTACACAGTTGAACAATGGAGTATCTGATCCATTGCGTTTCTTTGGTGTTTCTTTCACAGGGAGGGTAAGTTTAATTATTTCAATGATCCTTGGTAGGTACTGTTGAATGTCTGATTCAACAGCAACACAAATCAGACCCAATGTGGTAAAAGCCATAGCCTTTTCTTTTTCTCTACCTCTCAGAAAGGTAATAAGGTGGTTGATTGTAGACTTGAGATGTCTTCTTGCAAATGACTCTCTGTTGAAAGCAGCAAGTCTTGGTATTAACAGAAGCAACAACTGGTGGACATGATGAGACCTAGAAATTTGCTGGGCCATCACATCTGAGCAGATTTTTTCATAATACTCTGTGATCAACTT
The DNA here is from genome assembly GCF_004193835.3 of Ostrinia furnacalis. Classification (NCBI taxonomy): domain Eukaryota; kingdom Metazoa; phylum Arthropoda; class Insecta; order Lepidoptera; family Crambidae; genus Ostrinia; species Ostrinia furnacalis. The sequence goes on along the minus strand of NW_021132042.1, from coordinate 732,605 downwards.
TTTGCAAATATTAGATTCATATATGGGAGTATTTTGATTTGTATCATCAGTACTCAATGACCATGCATTTTGGACTTTAGAACTCAAGGAGGACATGTCATCAGATGTCTCTTGTTCAGCATCCAGTTTTTGCATCAGCATGGTATACTTTTTCTCCCAGGCTGCATTGGAACATCTCAAGAGTTCATTCAATATCAAGAGTGCACCATGCACATGGTCATCTCTGCTGAGCCCTCGGTCTCTAGGAGCTTGATCTGTGAAAGATGTCACAGCCTCTTCATAACATTCAGAATACCATTGAATTTTATTGCTATTTTCAGGGATTTCTCTCTGGGCTGTCATTCCCAGTGCGGCTCTCAATGCCTTGGCTGCTGCTTCTCTTATCTGATCTTTCGGGTCTCGAAGAGCAACGACTATGTGTTTGAAAAAATGATGTATATGTTGATAAAAATATGAGGGCATAGCTATAGCTAGTTCTCGAAGAATGAGGACAGCTGAAAGTCGTTTTCCTTCGTTTCTTTCTTCCGCTAGCCATTCATAAGCTCTTTTTATTTCATATTCAACATATTCTCCCCGTTTTACACCTAATGATGCTGCTAAGCGACCCATGGTTTTGGCTGCTAATTCTAAAACACTTATGTCAGTTGATGGAAAGATATTTCCCAAGTAATTTGCATAGCGGATGGTTCTCGTCTTAGTTGTTTCTGTATCTCCACCAATGAGGCAAACTGGAAAATTAAGTATGTTTGATTGACACAATATTATGGTAGCATTAGTAACCATACAATTTTAAAAATAATAACACCTACCTATAGTAAGAATGCCGGCTTTCTTCTCGTGGTTGTCATAGCTGGAAGTCATCGTGTGGATGTGCTGGTTAAAATCATCCAGGATCTGCGTCATCCCTTCCTGAGACATTTCACGCAGCTCAGTCTTCGCGAAATGTAATAACTCTCGAATGGCCCTGTGCCGCGTCTCTGTGTGACGAGCCTTCAGCCCACACACCAAATCAGCCACTACGTTATTAGACATCACGTCAATTTATAATTAAACTTAGTTCCAAAAAAATCAGGTTATAGCCTCTTCTGGCACCATTACCAATTCACAATACGTTCTTTGGTAACTTATATTAAAAAATCACTTATTTAAGTTCACATTTTAGTAGCTTTTGCGGATGTTTTTGTTCAGAATTGATAAAGTTTTTCTGAAATCCAAAATATAAACAAATATTACAAACATGCGGCCATTGACCACTAAATGACAGCTGTAGGTAGGGACGTGACACATTACAATAAAAAGAATCGACTAATTATAGATGACCCACGCTGAACTGTCCCGCCAAACTCAATGACAGGGGGGCGCTACCATCGTTCAACTATACGGTTTCCAACATGGCAAAAATCTGAAACAGCGATCCGGTATTGACGGTGGCGCCCCACTGTCAATGTCATCGACAGGACAGTCCAGTATTTTGGAACTATACAAAATCAGCCTGAATCAACTACTTTACTTTATTTTATCAATAAGTTTAAAGTAGTCAATTTGCTATTCTTTTAATAGAATTAATAAATCACAGGCTTATCAGTGGCAAAATAAAAATCATTATTGGGGTTTTATTCTAATCTAACAGTCTATAGTCTCCTCATTAAACGTTTGGATGTTGATGATTTTTATAGTAATAAATGATATAGTAATCTTTTAAACCATCGTTTTTAAAACGAATTTAAAAGAAACTATGCAGCATTTTCTCAGCTTTTAATCTTGAGGAGTTTTTTTCTCGCGTGAATTTTGCTCTCGGTTTATTGCTGACTCGCGCACTATACAAAGTTGAAAGACTTTCACATTAATTATGATATTTAAAAAGCTTGTACGCTTTTCATTAAAAAATAAGCGAGATGACTACGTTGACATGACATTACGATAGTCATAAAAATTAGTCGATTGTATTTATTTTATTTTAAGAATTCACGAACGCATCTTTATGCTAGAAATTTTATTTAAGTATGAATAACTTTAATTAGCACAATACTTGAGAAACTGGAGAGATGAATTTAAAAGATAGTATTTTGGTTACATGTTTTACATTTTAATATTAAAATAAATATTTAAATCTACAATTTAAATTATATTTTGCTGAATGTATCTCTTACAAAAAATTAAAAAGTAATTTATAGTACTCACACGAACATCACTATTGTAGTGATATCTCTTTTTAACGCAGTACAAAAGATAGAGATAGAAAATTGACTTCGCTTCCACCACGAAGTTCGTACCGTGATTCGTACAAGGATGACGCGTGTATTTTCAATACTTTCTCGTCATTACCAGCGACAAAGTTAAAACGTCAAACAGCTGAGCGAGGTGACTGATTGCTTGTCGTTTTGTGGCTTGCTCTTGTGTTCGTCTTTCTTGTTCAGTGATTCAGGCAAAATTTTGAAAAACAGTGTATTCACCAGGTATTCTTCAGGGTACATACAAGCATACTGAATATGAGTGAACTAAGTCAGGAGGAGGTAAGTCGAATATTTGTTTTGTAAACGAACATTGGCGTAGGTAGTGCGTATGGCCAATCTAATTTCGTAACAAAACAAAGCGTCGGTGTATCTCAGTGGCGCGCTTCGTGTTCTTTTACACGTGCTGAAAGACCTCGTGTCAATTGTTCGCAGATAAGAAGACGGCGCTTAGCGCGTCTGGCCGCCCTGAGCGGAGCAGGGTCGGGGCCGTCTCCTGCGAGCCCCCCGGCCACCCCGGGCGCGTCGATGCCGTCGCTCGACGTCGCGCCTCCCCTGTCCCGGCTGTCGCCCGCCTCCACCCCGCGAAGCTCCACGGAGCCCAGCACCCCCGACCTCAACAACGCAAACAAAGAACCCAACTATAACAATGAAGTCAGTAAAAGTGACGTAACAGATCAGACGAATATACCAGCCGACGGTTTAATTGTAACAGAGAAAACAGACAATAATTTATTAGACGAAATGCCCGATACAAAGATGACTGACCTGTCTCAGACGAGACAGTACAACAGTTTTGATTCCATGGGTGAGGACGCTTTGCTGAGTTGTGGCTCGGTGAGAGTGAGCAGCTTGCCCCAGTCAACGGTTGGTGGCTCAGAAGGGACGTCGACGAGAGAAGACAGCACGTCTAGGTCAATATCACCAGCGCAGTTTGCGGAGCCATCTCCGGTCAGGCCGAGACCTAATGTTTCTCCCAGTTGTTCTCGGCGGTCCCTCTCTATGGAAGTGGATGATAGCTCAGAAAGAAATTCTCAGTCAGACCAACAACATGAGCCCATGGAGGTAAGCTCTAGTACTGTTCTTATTTCTTTACATTATTTTGTAACTACCTAATAATAACTTAATTAAACTATAAAGATATTGTAAGACTACCCCCAAAATATGAAAATTATTAATGAAGAATAGATAACTTATAAGATATAAAATAATGGTAATATTTTCTATGTGGTAGTACCGATTTAACATGATTCAAGATGAGTATTTATAGTTCAGATGTTTACTACTACTGTTAAATGATATTAATTATGTTTATTTCAAACAGTATAAATCATGCCAACTACCAATTGTACACAGAACTATCACAGTTTTAATGCAAAATTTGATTTTAATGATACCAAGTTACAAAATTCTTATGTAATAAGATTTGTCTTAAATCAGATCATTTTGGTTATCTAACATTTCATTGTTACAAAGACTATTTATCTCATTCACATCACAGTTTGTAGTTATAAAACAATTTAGTTAAATAGACCAAAGGTATTTGTCATAATCAATGACCTTATAATAAATTTAGAGTTACAGCAGAATACATTCTGTACATCTAAATTCTGTCAGAATAACTGTTTACTCTTAATAACAGCTGATGCCTGGACCACACTATTGTACACCACACAAGACAAGACAAGAAAAGAAAGATAACTTAGTTGCACCTTTGTTCTCTGTATTAATATACGGGCTGGTAAATCTGGTTGTGATAAGAACTTGTACTATCCTATTTGTTTATTTTATTGTATTCTTTAGGTTGAAGACGACTCAACAGCTTCACCAGCGCGTAAAATTTATCGGTCGCGAACTGTCAGCTGCACAGAACTGACAGAAGACCAATTGCGGCATATTGTCGCCAAAATTCTCCAGGTGTCCTGGTCAGAAGATAGTGCTGGTAAGCATATAGTTTGCTACTCTAATGCTCTAATAATTTACCTATTAAAACTTCATTCTAAATGACTTTTCAAATCGATTTCCCTAAAGTCGTAATCGGACCCATGACCTTACGCTTGCCTTTCAGAGTTTTATTTCTTTGAATCACCCTATGCTTCATTATTTATCCTTGTATTATATTTACCATTGTGCATTTTGGTTAAGAAAATACTCAAAGAGCCACGCCCTTCTCGGTTTCGAGACCGCGGCCCATAAGAATATAGATTTGTATGTTAAAAATGGCACGTTTCATACACGTATTACGCCGTACATCATCTCCCGCAAGTTTTGCTTGCAGTTCAACAACCAGAGGCATTTACGTGACCACAAAACTTAAGTCGTGAGCTGTCCCGCAACCCACACGGGCGCGGACGAAATCAGCACCGGATTCATAGCGTTAGAGGAACAAATGTAGAGCTAAAATTGTTCTTGCAGGTGGAATATTTGTGCCATCGGTTGCAGCAGCCTTACTTGACAATCCTAAGTTAAGATTAGACGAATTAGCATCAGAAGCAATAATGGACGTGATTACTCAAATAGCAGACGGATCGGATCCTCTGAATCAGAAGCTTATAGCAGTTTCTGAAACATCGAAAAGACTGAGCGAAGATTGCGGAGACGACACTCTGACGAGCGGCCCGCTTGGCTCCGAGACGGACGCCGACAAGGCGGATTGTCCCACCCCGTCACTGCCTATCCCCAAAACCATCCCAACACAGGGACTTGCTGTTAGTTATTTACTGAGATTTTACAACAATATCAACCTATACGAAAGGGAACATCCAAAGAAGAGCTCGGAACCACCTCTTAGTGATCTACTGCAAAATTTAAGGACTTTATTGGTGAATCATTTGGTGCTAGTGCTACAGGGTCGATTCGAACTGGAAAAGTGCCGCAAATCGCCCCTGCTTCCGTATATCCTCATCGGGAACACGCCCATAGGTCTGATACCAGAAGTATTAATCGCCACATACACGGAAAAGGAGGTCTTTGAGGAGGTAAATTGACATTATTTTTATTACATTAAGATACAATTTACCATTGTGACTAGGCAAATGTAATTCAGATTACTTGAGACATTATGTATTTGAATATAAAGCATGCAATAGGTAATAGTATTAGAACATGCATGTTTTTTTTTTATGTTAAAATGGGTCTACCTTTTTCGAAAAATAAATATGTAATACCTCTACATTATTCATGGGTGTTCACAAGATGCGGTCAGCCACTGTTTATTTAAAAATTTATAAGTTGCGTTTATGTTTTTTGTCTTTATCAATAGTTATCTTGTTGAACAAAGGATTTTTAAATGGGGTAACAATTATTGAATTTAATTTAATGTGGTGACTGGGTACTTTGAAGTTTTGAACACGAAAGACCAATAGGAAAAGCCTATATTCCGCAATAAAATTTTTTTAAAAGCCTGTATTTGGCGCGGAGTATAGTTGTTTAAAGAATATTAGTAAGTATACTATACTAATAGTTACGTGAACCCCGAACCCCGTTGGCCAGTCCGACTCCTTCACCGTTCGGCTATTGTCGCTTCAAGATTTTTTTAAAGATTATTAGAAATTTGTCCCGTTAGACCCTCGTGTTAAGCTAAATAAGCTTGTGTTACGAGTGAGCTCACCACAATTTATAGTCGAGCGGCGCTGGGATTCGAACCCGCGTTCCTCGGAACTCGAGTTGGCTAGTCCGACTCCTTCACCGTTCGGCTATTGTCGCTTCAAGTTTTTTTTTAAGATTATTAGTAATTTGTATTGCACAAATTACCGTGGGTTCACCACGATAGTCGAGCGGCGCGGCGGAGTTAGAACCCGCGTTCGCGTTCCTCGGATCTCGAGTCGGCTAGTCCGACCACTTCACCTTCAATGAGGGCTATCGTTTTAGCGCTCACCAGTTAGCGCCACTGTAGAGTAAGGTCCTGTCACTTGCTAGTAGCGAAGACAGTGGCACCAACTGGTGAGTGCTAAAGTGGTAGGAGGACTATCGCATTTGCACTCATCGAGATGGCGCCACTGTAGAGTAAGGTCCTGTCAATCGCCAGGGGTGCCAACTGTTAAGTATAAAAACGATAGCCCTCATTGCTATTGTCGCTTCAAGACGATTGACGTGCACAGGTATTTGTGCCTCTCCTGATGGGCATTCGGGAAGAGATGCGCCGCTGCGTGTCGCCGGGCGTGGGCCGCGGGCACGGCGCGGCGCTTCGGGCGCTGCGGTCGTTATGCGACATGCGTGCGGGCCCGCGGCACGCGCTGCGGCCCGTGTGCGCGCTCATCGCTCGCCTGCCCAGCCTGTGTCCCGACGCCGTCACCACCGCGCCTGGCAGGGAGATCGCGAGGGTCAGCTTCCTTGGGCCGTTCTTTGCGGTAAGTTCCCTGAGAAGTTTTGGATGTAAGCTGTGTACTGTGTATTATACCTACTGAGTTTTTACGACACCTTTATAACCATAGAGATTTCTAAACAAACAAGTCTTGAAGTACCAGTGAGACCCATATAAGGACATGGCCCCCAAACACCACCTTTTATGTTTTGATGTTCAAGTCTGTTCAACATTTTATTTATTTATTTAAAGACTTTATTGCACACACAACAATGTTTAGTACAAAAAGGCGAGCTTAATGCCATACGTCATTATCTACCAGCATTTTAGACTGTTCTTGATCTTGGGAAAATTAAAGATATTTTATGCAACCATAATTTTCTTGTTATGTTAGTTTGTTTATGCCATTGAGACATTTTTTGTAGAAAATTACAACAAATGTGTCTGTTTACATGTCGTCTCAAAACTTCGAAAGACGTTTTTACGCATTTACTGATGAATACAGTCAAGATATCACAACATCGTAAACACCTATCGTGTGTATATCAAACGTGCGGTTGAACTTATTTATAATGCTCCTTGAAGTAAGCAAACTCCGTTGATGCGTCGTCAACTTGCGCGTTACGGTTGTGTTCATTGTTCCGCGTAGTTGTTTATTCGATGTTATGATGCGAGGGAGATGCTTTGATCGGTAAAATTAGAATTGAATAAATTCGTCGTAAATCTGGCAGACAAATATTTTGTACCTGAATCTATTTCTATGACTAAAGTCAAGTAATGGATTGCGAGAGGGAGAAAAGTTGTCATTAAATTGACCATATGCCAAAAAAACCTAATCCCGTCGTATCATGATACTACACGTCTTTTTTAAAAATTGTAGAAAGGTAACTAATACGACCTCCGATCAAATAACGTTTACAAAATGTGCTTTTGTTACCTCTTTACTTTGACCCGACCTCAAACAACACACACTTTTCCCGTTAATTAAAAAGCAACAAAGACTTACCACGCTTATCCCTTGTTCAGATTTCCCTCTTCGCCGAGGAGAACCCGCGTCTAGCCGAACGCCTATTCGCGAGCGGTTCCAGCGACCGCAGCCTGGCGTTCGCACTGCAACGGGAGGTGGAAGCCAGTCGCAACACGCTGCATAACATCTGCCACAATATCCTGCTGTGTCCTGAAGCTAGAGAGCCTTTCCTGAACTTCTTCGCCGCGATACTGCAGAGGAACGAGCGACGAGCACAGTTGCAGACCGACGAGAGATCGCTGGCTGGTGAGTGCTACATTTTATATTCTTAACATAGATATTATCAATGTCTTTCGTAATAGTTTCTTAGTTTGTTTCAACCAAATGACGTCCACTGCTGGACAAAGGCCTCCCCCTCTCTCCACAAAGACCGGTCAGAGCCGCCCGCATCCAGGTGCTTCCCGCGACCTTCAACTAGGTTGTCTGTCCATCGAGTGGAAGCCTGTCTACATTATGTTTTCCGGTCCGAGATCTCCACTCGAGAACTTTTCTGAATAATTACTTACAGGAAATTAATATTACTCACTCGAGTGAATAATACTATATGTTTCGATGATAAAACAATTTAGGAATCATTGTCGTTGTTTTGACGATTACTATTGCCTGGAGTGGGGAGGTACTTGAATTGTAAAACGAAACAAAATCACTTGCAAATCTTCAAGATTTTTAAATTTTTAATTGTTCTGCCAGTTATCATGTCTTACTCTTCGAGAGGATTTTAGTCGTTGCGCACTCTTACAGGTACTTAAAAATACGGACACTTAATGCTGTGTTGTTGTTCTTTAACACATTTTCATAGCTTGTGGTGGCAAAATCTTATTATGCAAATAGATCACAGTTCAGATACCGTTATGAATAAAAATCTTGAAGATAATGTATCGAATCTGCCTTTAAAATTTACAACAAGAAATGGTTCACCTTTTGCACATTTCATTGGGCATTTTCCACACAAGATTAGAATACATCGGTCATATAACAGTCTGTCATAGTGTCACTACAGCTCAATGACCGCTCTTGAACCACACTATGACGTAGTCCTGTCCATAAATCACATTTGTGAAAATAGTTATAATTTGTTCATTGATGATGATGATCCATCCGACCNAAGAACTAAAATCTTCAACTTTATAGATCTTTTTGATGCACTCGTTAGCGACAACCTTAAAGCACACAAAAAAAAATATTCTCAGTTATATTACTCCAAAACTATTAAATTTCGGATTTTTTTTAATATCACGTGAGATTTGGGGGTGGGGGAGGGGGTCAGGCAAAATCTCACCAAATCTCACCAAGGGGGGCGGGGGGGTTGAAAAATAGCCAAAATTGTCTCACGTAATTTATGGACGCCCCCTTTCCTCCCTTCTCCCTATTTTCATTAAGCTGACCAGAACATAATAGCACTGCAAGCTGTCCATAAAGATAATACCTAAGTATACCTTTACATAGAGTTTTCTAGAACAGTTGTACTGTACAACTAATTCATGATATAGGTACCTACCTTATTTTGAGTACCTATAGGCTGACAAAAGTGACGGAGTATCTTCTGCTAGAGGTATATCAATAATTCAAATGTCCTAATTTCTCGAAACCCTTAATTTTACCCTTGAAAACCCCAATTACTTTTCAATTATGTAACTATCTGTACAATTTTGATTTTAATGGCTTTGAAAGCTAAAAACAACCTATTCAATATAATTCTCAAGTCTATCATACGGAACTATTCTCACCTCTCATTCCCACTGCTGTAACTCCTGTGTAGCCAGGATCTACAGCTTGACCGCCAATAAAAACCTAACCAGTGAAGGCCAAGTTAGTCCCAGAGGAAAGTTAAACTGTCATTGGACCCGCAACGAAATTAATCATAAGAACATAGGAGGACCACAGGTTAAGGTTCGACTTCCCTCCATTGATTGCAAAGCGGATGGCTTTTGAGATATGTATTTGCTAAAGAGTGGAATTCCCTGCCATAGTGTCTGAAATCATAAATCAAAATAAAGACTTACTTATGTGTTTAAAAATCTATATATATAAAAGAAAGTCGTGTTAGTTACTTCGCTTATAACTCAAGAACGGCTGAACCGATTTAGCTGAAAATTGTCAGGGAGGTAGTTTAGAGCCAGGAGAAGGACATAGGTTACTTTTTATCCCGTTCGAAAAAAAAATTCTGCTTATTTATTGCCATTAAGGCGGAACAAAGTTCGCCGGGTCAGCTAGTTTAAAATAAACGTTCAGTTTTTTCATGGAACCCTAAAGGTTAGTATTACCAAAAACATTTAAAAGTTAACTACGCGAAATGTCACATCAGTAGCGTGCGGCAAGTTTTAATTCGCCGAAGAAAAACAATTTCGGAAGAAGATTACTGTAATTGGATCTGTCCACGGAGTCTAACATTTAAAAGACAATTTGATACACCTACGAGTATAATAATTTCGAGGCAACTTAGATAACTTGCGAGAGTAAATACTGCAAAGTGAACTTATGCCTAGTGACTCCTATGGTATTACATAACAGGAATTTTGTTTCCATAGGGGTCACTTAAAAATTAGGGATTGATGGTGACAACGGGCATTAGTGATTTTTCCTGTGATGCGGATTTCGGTCGGACCGATTTAATCCGTTATTATTTCATTATTTCATACATGTTTTTCATATATTAATGCGAACAGCTAGGGACTGGAATTCGCTGCCTGCTGCTGTATTTCCTGAACACTATAATCCGGGCGTTTTCAAGGCGAGAGTGAATAGGCACTTACAGGGCAGATATGTACCATCCTAGACTGTATCTCACTTAACACCAGGTGCGATTGCGGTCAAATACCTGCCTTGTCTAGCATAAAAAAAAAATATTACGCGGGTTACACGTAGGGGTTGCAAGTCCCGGTACTAAGGAGTGTTACTGAATTACCGGTACCAGGTCCAAGCCAGTACCGGGAAAACCGGGAAATTCGGGAATTTCGGTACCCACGTGAATGGTTATTAAAACAAATTACCTAATTTGCACGTAATTTTAATAAAAATGTGAATAGATTAACAAAAATATTAAACTTTTTCTGTTCAGTTCAATTGGTCTGTTACCTTAATAATAAATCAGTCAAAACAGTTACACAACACGACAAAACTAGTTATAAATGCCCATTAAAAATCATAACCGCCATATTCATAAAAAGCAACAATCGTTTAATCAACCTATTTTAGTTAAAATATGTTTTCTCACTTTCTGATGATGATGATGATGATGATGTTGATGATGATGATGATGATGATCCATCCGACCGATTTCGGCCATGGTGACCACTCCGACTCCTAGCTGTCTTGGCGGCGCTGGTGTGCCCGAAGATGGCTTACGTAGCCTATTTTCGCGGTAAAATCCCTCGCGCATTGAGGGCATCTGAGCACGCCGCCAACATACCTTCAAGTCATCGCGCTTCGCGTCGAGTTCAGTCGTACGCTGCACCTCGAACTCGTGGACTTGCCTTTTCACAATCTCCCGCCATTCTGGACGCTGCCGCGCTGTGCTGCCAAACCTTCCCACTGAGAGCGCTCAATGTTGCATCTTTTCATGTGCCGCTTCTGTACATCTTTGTACCTGAGGAGTTGACCGCCATGTTTCCGCTTACCCTCCTCAAGTTCAGAGTAGAAGATGCGCTTCGCCACTCTCTCCTCCGGCATACGTGATACGTGACCACACCATCGAAGTTGGCGAGGCATTATATAGGCCTCAATGCCACCCACATGGGCTCGTCGTAGCACCTCGGTATTGCGCACTCGATCAGACCATCTGATCTTCATGATGGTGCGAAGGCATTTGAGGTAGAAACGATCCAGTGTGCGTATATGGTAGCGATACACGCACCACGCCTCGGAGGAGTACAGTAGGTTTGGCAGCACAACCGCCATGTATATTGAAATTTTTGTAGCCAGCTTTAGGTCATGCGAGCAGAAAACCTTGGAACGCAGCTTCCAAATGCTGCAGCTGCAGCACTGATCCTGCTGCTGATCTCGGCATCAAGGTCACATTTGGATGTTATAGTACTCCCCAGATATCGGAACTTATCCACTTGTTTCAGTACATCCTCACCAAGCATAATGCTTAGAGACTCGTGGTCATTTGTGTCCAAAGACATCACTTCTGTCTTCTTGACACTTATCTTCAGGCCGAACTTGCGGCATGCCTGGTGAAAGACGGACATCAGCTGTTGCAGGCCTTCTGAGGATTCTGCTAGAAAGCACAAATCATCAGCATACATGATCTCAGTGATCAGTGCATACGAGACTTTAGTGCGCGCCTTAAGTCTGGCTAAGTTGAACAGGCTGCCATCTGTGCGAAAACGGATGCGGATTCCCTCAGAAACAGTGTCTCATTTTCTATCAATGTCAAATACTGGCAGCGACAAGAGTTAGGGACAAAACATAAATTAAATAAATTAGGTTTATAAAAAAACACGCTATTATAAGAAATAATAAGTAGTACCTAAGTACAATCAGATAAAACAATCAGTCTTAAAAGGATAGTAATGAATTAGAAACATTATTAATATTTTTTTTCATTTGTTGATAGTGTGTACGTAAAAAGATGATGGCATCTAGTCAAAAAATTGTTATTCAAAAATAAATTATTGAAGTCCCGAAAGTCTCGGGAATTGCATCGTCAGTACCGGAACTAGATAAAGGATAAGATTACCGGGAATTCCCGGGAAAAATGAGTACCGGGATTTCCCGGGAGCAAACCCTAGTTACACGCACGCGGATCGCGGATTGGCTGCGGGCACACAATACGAAATGTTAGTCCTGCGCGCAACCAGCAACGTGATTTTACACGCACGCGGACCAGATCCTCATTTGAACAGATCTCTCTGAAATGTCGCAACCAAGTTAATCAGACGGTTAATTAAAAGAAAGAAAGAAGAAAGAACGAAAAGTTAAACCGTTTATTTAATTAAATGTCTAAAAGAAGATACACTTTTTGTTGTACACCAAACTATACAAGGAAAAAAATACAAAAGAGACGGCACAATTTAGGCAGTATTATCAGTATAAAGAGATTTCTCCCAGACAACTTACCCAGAGGATAGTTGTTTAAAATTAGTAAACGGATGGGCGAAAAGATTCTTTAAATCATATTAATTGTTCCTACTAAAAGTTAGTTTAAAAGCTACTTTAATACGGTGGAACAATTTCCGTATTTTATAACTTTTTGTTCTCGTGCCTCTACATATTTAAAGTAACCGTAACGAAATATTTGAACCCAAAACATGGCAAGATTAGTGTTGTGTATGTTCAGATTGTATCTTGTTCACTAAAACATTTAGAGCTAATAACCTTTTATTGCTTTATTACGCAAACCTTGTCGTAATGGTTATGTAATAATTGTTAGCGTTATTTTTGACTTTACCAGGAAAAATGTTGAGGTTTTTTCGTGAAACCCTCGTGACAGGAAGTTTCGTTGTCGATAGTGTTTGCTTGCCGATAAGGCCTGTTGGTGGCGAAGTAAAATGTTTGCTTTTATTTATGAAACCGCTTATTTTTTCATTGTAGAGTTTATTAATAGTCTGCTAAAATTCTGCCTATTTATTACGTAGTCTGTAGAAATTATGTCCTTAGATAACGAAGTTTCTCTCGTAATGCAAAAGAACCGAAAAGAACACCACAGTTTTTTGTAAGTTATTTTCAGTTTGGTAATTTGGAGGCTAGCGAAAACCTGAGCGACTGAAATATATACTGACTCACTCATCACGAAATCACAGAAACTAACACCTGCCATTAATAGGTTAACGAAACTCCATCCCTAAGGGGGTAAAACTGGGTCCACGCGTACGAAGTCGCGGGTTTTAAGCTGATTAAGCAATTATTTTTTGACTGAGTCAATCTAAACACCACATTAATTATCCCATTCCACGGACATCCTTCCTACATTTCCTGGGAGCGAAGCTTTTAGTTCAGATCTAATAAGTTACATTGTCTAGCTCTACAAACACTAAACTAAACCTAAACTTAGTAATGAACACGAAACTATCCTCCATTTGCTTCTGGTTTACTAAATGTTTCAGACCCGGTTATCCCGTCTCATTTCCCCGTGGGAGTAACATTTTAAGCTGTTTTTGTTTGGTAGTAGGGTCTGTTCTTCCTCGATCCCTCACTGATGAGGATCGCGACCACAGATAGTGTTCCTCCACAGACTGCGGTCATAAGCTGTGTGGACCGCACGATGCAAGCTTCCGCCCACCGTCTTCCTCACCGCGTCTAACATATTACTACAATTTGTCTATTTGCTACTGCTACTACTACTGTGGACTCAAGGACAGTTTAACTTTCCCCCGGGACAGACTTGAGTTTCACTGGTTGGGTTTTTTTTAAAAGATTATTAGCAATTTGTATTGCACAAATTACTAATAGTCCCGTTAGCCCCTCGTGGTAGTAAGCTAAATAAGCTTGTGTTACGAGTGGGCTCACCACAATAGTCGAGCGTCGGTGGGATTCGAACCCGCGTTCCTCGGATCTCGAGTCGGCCACTCCGACCCCTTCACCGTTCGGCTATCGTGGCTATAAGGTGATAGCCAGTTCTTCTGTGGTTGAGAATTCTGGGTGAAGCTCGCTTCCACCTTCACCCTGATCACTTTGTATCCAGCAAGAGCTTCCCCGTTGTGGTCAAAAAGTGGAGATTTTTATGACTGACTGACATTTAATGATGATGACATCATTCTGACCTGCTCCCAAGGCTTGGAAGGTCTCGTGACCTAAATTTTCTCCACAAACATTACAAAAGCCTATTCAGCCTATCCATTTAACGCACATTCACTGGGAGAATTTCAATCGACCATCCCTTTGTGAGGTATGACGTGGCGAAAACGAAAAGGGTTTGTTTAAGGTACAATGTATAATACTTACAGATACTCGTACATTAGATCCTTCTGCTTCGTAGGTAATGTAAAAAAAACCTCCTAGTGTATGAGGTGTCTTTACACTTAGCTCAATTGGCTAGTCGTGACAATAATATGTTTTTTATTTTTGAGCAGATTGTTTGAGTTTCTAAATATCTGGAAAAAGGTTCGTTCGTTTCAGCCAGCCAAATGACGTCCACTGCTGGATAAAGGCCTCCCCCAAGGTTTTCCACAATGAACGGTCCTGCGCTGCCCGCATCCAGGCTCTTCCCGCGACCTTTACCAGATCGTCGGTCCACCTAGTAGGAGGCCTGCCCACGCTACGTCTTCCAGCCCGTGGTCGCCACTCGAGAACTTTCCTGCCCCAACGGCCATCGTCTCTACGAGCTCAAGGTTCAAACCTTGGAAAAACCAGATGGAATGTCACTAATTTGTTGGTACCTGAAGAGATCTGATGTTGGCATGTTTGTCCCGTCTTCAGGCCAGCGTGGGGAGTGTAGGCCATATCCTCCGTTTGTCTCTGATAAATTAGAGGGGGTCGTGCTCCTGCAATGGAGACTGAATGACCTGTTGACGATTATGTTGATGAAGTGTAAAGTATGTAGATCTTACATTGGATATTAAAAGTTATGTTATACTCCAACTAAAGTCCGGTCCGTGAGCACGTAGAATTTTGTCCAATGACCCCTAGCTACCCATCCTTATCGCTCGCGTTTTTATTTTATCAGGATATACCGCTTAGTTTAAAAGTTATTACGTTTTCTTTACAATAAGTAATTGGAAGAAAAAAAATTATATAAAAAAATAAAAAAAAATCTCAAAAATTTTTTGACCTATTTTTTGTCGATAAAAATAGGTCTAGTTTCATATATTTTCATATGTACACTTTAACGTGACTCACACTGTATAAAGCGATTTCTCCCAGACAACTTACCCAGAGGATAGTTGTTTAAAATTAGTAAACGGATGGGCGAAAAGATTCTTTAAATCATATTAATTGTTCCTACTAAATGTTAGTTTAAAAGCTACTTTAATACGGTGGAACAATTTCCGTATTTTATAACTTTTTGTTCTCGTGCCTCTACATATTTAAAGTAACCGTAACTAAATATTTGAACCCAAAACATGGCAAGATTAGTGTTCTGTATGTTCAGATTGTATCTTGTTCACTAAAACATTTAGAGCTAATAACCTTTTATTGCTTTATTACGCAAACCTTGTCGTAATGGTTATGTAATAATTGTTAGCGTTATTTTGCGTAATTATATTGCTGTCGCGACTGTGCGACTGGCACCCGCAGTGAGTGTGCGAGCGCGATAGCAACATAATTACGCGCGAGCGATAAGGATGGGTAGCTAGGGGTCATTGGACAAAATTCTACGTGCTCACGGACCAGACTATAAAAGAAACTACTTTTATAAAATTCCCCGAGTGATTGATGATAGTTCACCTTTATTTGAAAGCTGCACGTAAAGTTGAACTAGAAAGCCTTCTCAAAGTTTATCGCTTATCTCTCGCACCAAAGCTGGGGATTCTAAAACACTGAACATTAGATAGTATTGATATTTGGCAAACTTTATAAGGGTTTTTGATATTGGATATTAAACTTGATACTTTCACACTTTGGTGAGCAAAAGGGTTTGTTGTTTGACAAACAGAAAGACGCACATTAAAGTTTTAAATGCTGAATAACTTATCTTATAGTTGTAATCTAATAGAGATTTTGCTATATTATGATCATGTAAAGCCTGGTCCGTGAGCACGTAGAATTTGGTCCAATGACCCCAAGCTTATCGCTCGCGCGTAATTATTACTAATTAATTAATGGACAAAATTCTACGTGCTCACGGACCAGGCTTTAGTATGTAGTATAATTTGCTATATATTGAACAAAGAAGTGTTCTTTTAAATAAATTCCGGAAAACGCAGCGTGGGACGTCCACCCACAAGGTGAACCGACCTCATAAAGGTAGCAAGAAGGCGCTGGATCCAAGCTGCTGACAAGCGGGCAATATGGAAATTATTTTAGGAGGCCTATGTTCAGCAGTGGACGTCCTGTGGCTGAAATGATGATGATTTATAATTATTTTTTTAAATATTACCAGAGATATACATTAGAAATGAAGCTAGAAATACAATTAATAACGCCAGACCTACCTACGTTTCCACAATTTGAACATTATGTGGGTCTACAACGCTCGAGAATAATTTTCCGCGCCATATTTCACGGGGAAATTATAGTTGAATAACCTTTAAGGCTGAACCGAACGAACGAACGAACCTTTAAGGCTGTTCCGATAAATCTCCTCGCGTGGGAAGCTTGCATGGGGGTAGTGACGTCATCGTTGTAATAAAATGGTCATAAACGTACCGCAATTTGGACATGTATTTGGGGGAAATAATGCTTTAGGTTTGAAAGAAAAAAAAAAGATTTATGGACCAAAATCCTCATAAATACAGATCAGATCTGTGATCTATATCCGGCTCGAAGGATCAACAAATGGTGTAATAGTTACATGCCACTCCATTTGTTATTTATGTCTGTGGGTTAGTTGGCAGTAAAAATACAATAACTAGGGTTAGGGATCTTCTTACTTTTAAAACAAAAACGTGTTGTAAATTTTTGACTACTTTGGATGTCCCGAACTACACTTGCGAGCAAAAGTATGGAATCACTTACATGAAGTTGTTTCCACGCGATCTTGTGTACTAACCAATTTGTTAGTAACAAAAAAAGTAGCACCATTTTAGAGATTAAACTTTTAACTTTAAATTGATACCAAATTCATTTAAATCACACCAGTATTTAAAGGGTACTTCTCATTTACACTCAAATTTGATGGTCACACAATAATAGTTCATAAACGGTATAAGTTAGAACAATAACTTTGAAATCAGATGATTAAATATCTATTTAGCTACATACAAAATAAATTTTATCGTAATAGAAGCAAAAATAATACGAAAAAATCACATGAAACGATAAAAAACGGGGTCATTTTTCGCGTTCTCATCGTGTCACACCTTCGGTTGCAATGAAACATTTGGTTACTGCATTCACAATTTTCATTCAATTTGTGTGCAGCATATACCAAAATCATCGTAATTAAATTTGCTTTCCACACAATAGTCAAAAAAATATCTTCTTATAATTATTTTGAATTGGGAAAGCGAAATACGTTGGTCACACGATTTTAGGTACCTAAAATTTTGAGTTATAATACAAGATTGCCGTTAAACCGAACACCAGCAACCAATCACAGCGTTCTATTCGGTTAACGTAAGTCGCGCTTCGACCATTGGGGAGGTGAGATAGGTCGATCGTCGCTCCGCGAAAAAAATACGTAACTTTTTGTGATTATCCATAGACATACCGTCGCTTGCTTGAACAATATTTTCTACCTCTAAAATTTAAACAATTTAATTGAAACTTTGCCATTGAAAACTTAACATGTTAGACTTATTTGTGTAGTATTCAACTTGAACCGTTAAATTCAAATTTAAGGATAATTCATAAAAAACTAAAATTTTCGTCACGTTCGTGGCATCACCTTCGTGGTGTTTTATACACGAAGGTGATTTTANTATAGGGGGTAAATAGGCCGCAACTCGCGACGTATCAAACAGTTGATACATGCCTTTTTCCTTACTTTTTTACATCAGCCGGGATATCTTTTTAAATACTGGTGTGATTTAAATGAATTTGGTATCAATTTAAAGTTAAAAGTTTAATCTTTAAAATGGTGTTACTTTTTTTGTTACTAACAAATTCGTTAGTACACAAGATCGCGTGGAAACAACTTCATGTAAGTGATTCCATACTTTTGCTCGCAAGTGTATTTGACAAACTGTACTATACATAAAGTAAAGACGCTTTCGTAAAGGTCATGGTGTAGAATCCCCAAGTTGCTTATTCCATCCCTCATTTCATAAGCAAATTGCAGTCGTCCCACAAATCCGACTTAGCGTAGGTTTCGCTTGCTACGTCATAAGTGACGTGATGATCCACCAAAATAGTGATCTATTATTAGAGAGAGGCCACGAGGGGTCGCCAATACCGTCCATTCATACTCAGGGGATGACACTTCAGGTGTATAATAGTGGATATAGATTAGAGCAGGGATAGCGAACATTTATGTTATCGTGCTGATTTTCTAAAAAATGTTTGATGGAGTCATAGACGTGCCATCAAACACATCAATGAGGGGTTTCATACAAGTGGCGCCACTGGCGAGTGACACGACCTTATTCTACAGTGGCGCTAACTGATGAGGGCAGATACGTCAAAATACGCCCTTAAGCATACCGTCAATAATGGCAAGCGTGACTGACAATAGTGACTGAGTTTCTTGCGCTGCTTCTTCTCAGCACTGGCCCATTTATGGTCCCGAAGCAGTGGTAGGGTTAATACTGGGACGTGAAAAAGTGCTGTTTAAAATCCTATTTTCAAAAATAAATGATTTTTATGAGTTTTTTTTTACTTGGATGGCCATTAGACTTACCTTGCAGTAATTCATTTCGATTGTGGCAATCGATAGAAAATCGGTTAGTCTTTCTGAAGTTGAATGAAACTGTCAGTTACAATGATTGATGGTGATCGCTATGATGTATGAGTATTGTTTTTAAGAGTTTTTAAAGAGCGTTGAATTGATACGGAAGTGATCGGATCATTTCATATTGATGGAAAACATAGTTAGTTTTAACCGACTTAAAAAAAGGAGGAGGTTCTTTATAGTCAGAATAAAAGAAGAATATGTATATTATTTTTAGAAGCTTTTATTTAGTTTCGCCTGTCCGATGTTTTTCATAATCTTGCAAATTATTTGTGGTAGAGTCACCACTTTAAATAATAACTCAATAAAATGCCTTTAAATTATGAGATTTGAATTGGACCATTTTTGGGGTATTATCTCTTTTCTAGTGCTTAAAATAGGTCTAAATTTTAGCTTTTGATTACAAATACCATACAAGCGCAATCAACTGGTTATTATGATTATCTTCCTCCAAAAGCTTTCTACTTTCTACATAAACCATGGAAATGTAGCAATAACGACATACATACTTACCTATTTTATAAGTCAACTTGTCGAGTCATAAGTACGCGAATTTCACAGCTTTAAAAATGTAGTGAAAAAAGCAGAAGAATGTTTGGTACATTAGAATGAATTGTAATTGCTATCTTTTTTAAAATTCAAACTTGTATCTATGTATAATATGTTTACACTGTATACAAAAGAGAAAATTCTTATCCAAAGCACCTATAACTTTGACACTTACCGTAACTTTCTTAGCTAATTTAAAGTAGTCTCGGATTTCTGAGTTAATCAAGTGCCGAAGTTGAGCGTGTGAAGCAGTTTGCTGCTTGTTTCGTTAATTTGCGGGAACACTGTGCCAAAGGGGTGGGATATGCTTTAAAATAATGTGTTCTGATTAATGTCTTTTTGGGACACAAACTTCTTCGTAAAATTTTTAGTTTTTGTCTTATTTATAAATTACCGTGCCAAACTACAGGTATACTCTCTGTAAAGATGATTTAATTTCAAATTTCAATTCGCGGATGATCCCAATAAACAATTTTCAAAAAACAACTTAAAAATACCTAATTAATATCCAATTAATCCCTGACAAGCTGTATAATTATCAATTAGCTGTAAAATTCTAATTCATGCTGTGAAAATTTTGGTATGTAGCTTTGAAGTCTAAAATTTTTAGTCTATTAAGTTGGCGATCTGAGGACGCCATAGCATATGGGAGAGTCGTGTTTTGACAGTTCATAAAAAGTACCTAAATATTATTGACTAGCGTGTAGTAGCGCGTAGCACGCTACAACTCTTAAGTGCTACACGCTACGTTAACTACGCGCTACGGTAAGGTCTAATTCACACGAGAGCTTTTTTAACGTCCGTTAAAAAAGCGTTCAAATAGAACATATTATTATGCATATCCAAGTACGTGTTCACACGTCGGCGCTTTTAAAACGCGACGCTTTTTTATCGAGCAGTGTTGTATTTTCAACGCAGAGCGTTGGGAATAGGCCGTATGAAACTTTATATTATTATTCACACGAGCGTTAAAAAAGCGCCGGCGCTGCGATCAGTACGCCGCGCGCTCTCTTAGTGGTTGGACGTGTTTGGGTACTTCTCATTTACACTCAAATTTGATNTGGGTCTAGTTTTCCAGTAAAATACCTTGATGCAGTGAATTCTTAAACAACCGATTTGTACAATATATTTTGCGGTATCGTGTTGACATTTTATTACTAACGATAAATTACTGCGGATTTATAAAAATAAAATAACAACTTAAATATAATCGAAATCGTAATCATATATTGCATTCTATCACGATTAATTAAATCGTAGTTTTATAAGGTCAGTACTATTTAGAGAACTAAACACATTTAAGCTTGTTAACGGCAGCAGCGGCGACTTTAATAAATGTTAATTGTAGCATTGAGTGCGTAGACGCGTGCGTTTAATGACTGGCGAAAATAGATTATAAATATCGTGAGGATAGTGATGTATGATTATCGATAAAAATTATGTACTAAGCCTCTATGCTTGTAAATCATAACAATCATAGTTCTTACAACTAACAAATCATCTACTTACAAGTCATGAAGTTTATAATGCTTCAAATTCAACAAAACTACTTACTCAAAAATACTGCAACAACTAGGTAGGTATTAAGTAAAACTATACGATCCATATGTAAGCGAATCAGGAAGTTTAAGGATTTCTGTATCCATATGCCATTGAAAGGTTGACATAATCGATAAAGTACAGACAGTTCGTTGACAACACTTCTTGAGATGTCTCTCACCTAGCGTGTGTCTAATAGACGATTTTGTATTGGCATATCTCCAAATTATTTACTTTCCAAGATTGTATCATTACCCTTTGTAAATATTTGTATTTACCGTCGTGCGATTTCCCTGAGGAAGTTTTGAATTTCGGCCAACATAAGACGCGTAAACAACGGTGAATGTCTCCGAAATAAAAGTAAATGACTTCTATTGTTCAAGAATAAAGGGAACATTTTAAAAATACTAGAAAATTCAATCAATGCAATGACACAATAAAAATAGTTTTTCCATAATCTCAAAAAAGTATATGTAACCAGTTTCCGTTATGATTTCATATAATATACTTGTATCTGAATGGATCTTGATATTGAACTGACCTTCATTATATTATCGTTTGCGCGATTCGGTCTGATTCGTGAAATCTTTATGCAATAACTAGGTAAATTAATTTTAAACTTATTAAATACATTTACGGATCAGGTTAAAAGTAGCATGTTTATAATCATATAAGAGTTTACTGTTGAATATTATGCCATCGCCTTGACTTCAAGCGCATACAACCACGGCCGAGGGCTCCCCGCCACCAATCAGTGGCAATCAGTTCATCCGTCAAAGCCTAGCTAGACGATCTTCCCACACACCTGTTCGGCACACCATCTCTATTAAAAATCGTAATTAGATTATACATTGTCAATTCAATATTTTTGTTATTCAGCTACGACGAATATCGATGTATTGTAAACGTAGCTATTTTACAGTCCAAGAAAATCAAATCAGTTTTCAAATAAATGTAAAATTGATTTGTAATCTGTACCTTTACTTTTAGTATCTCTTTTTTTAGTATTTCTTTAAGCATTTTAGTATCTCTGAAATCAATAAATAGTAAGTTGAGTTGGTGAAAAAGTAACTGACTGCCACACAAATTTATGACCGTTCATTTTCACTCCACTTTGGTGACAAAAACCTGCCAGCTATACCGTTCTTCTAAATTGCATACCCACTGGCCCGGGGGAACCAGTGGGCTATGTGAGGCTCTTCCTGCCAGATGAGCAGGACATACACACTAAAACCTGACGGTGTCCTCCTTAAGTCTTTGGGACGGAACTGCGAGTTATTGTCCGAGCAAGAGGTGGCCTAGACAGACATTCTTTTGCAGCTCCGCCTCAGACTGTTTGAGCAAGTGACGACTGGCTTCAGGGGAGTAGTGCCTCCCATGTTCTTCGCTAACGGTGCGCGTGAACACAAGCGCGCGCCGCCGCTACAGGTCCTCCTATAGCGGCCACCAAACACCTCCGTGTCTAGTGACCGAGGACCCTAAAGGTTCGCTCAAACCAACGCGATCACGCGCGATCAGCCGGCGTGCAGCGATGGCGATCAATGCATTTAAGTCTGGTCGCCATCGCTGCACGGCGGCTGATCGCGTGTGATCGCGTTGGTTTGGTCGAACCTTTACGTGTTAACTCTGTTACAGTGAAAAACGGTCCTAATCGTCGTTCGTTAATTCCAGGCGACGGCTTCATGCTGAACGTGTGTTCGGTGCTGCAGCTGCTGTCGGTGCGCATCAAACTGGAGCGCGTGTACCCGCTGTACACCTTCCAGCCCGGCGCCTGGGCCAACGTGCGCGACGACACGCGCCTCTACTACACCGCGCAGGAGGCGCAGGACTGGCTGGACGAGCTCAGTGAGTAGTGCAGGAGCCGCTCACACCTCCAGGCGCCTGGCCCGACGTGCGCGACGACACGCGCCTCTACTACACCGCGCAGGAGGCGCAGGACTGGCTGGACGAGCTCAGTGAGTAGTGCAGGAGCCGCTCACACCTCCAGGCGCAGGCTCACGCCTCTACTACGTATTACGCGCGACTGTGCGACGCGCGCCCGCAGTGAGTGTGCGAGCGCGACAGCAACATAATTACGCGCGAGCGATAAGGATGGGTAGCTTGGGGTCATTGGACGGGATTCTACATGCTCACGGACCAGGCTTTACATACAGGGTGTCCCAAAAACAATGGATAACCCTGTAACCATCGATAGGCCTCGCCATGGTCTCCCTAACGTCCAATTTTGACCCCAGTAAAAATATCACCGTTTTCAAGATTTTTAAGTTTTTGTGCATTTTTAGAAAATTGCCACCTGCGATTACTTTTTCTCATGCCATTTCTACAAATGAGGATACTTTTCAATCTAGTTTTTTTCCTTATCACAAGGGATAGTTGGGCTATCAAAAGAAAAGATTAAAGTTCAACAAACTAGTTTAAAAGTATGAAAATTTTAAGAAATTGCAGAGAAGAAGGAAAAATTAATTCATTGTCTTGCACTTTTGATCAGCCATCGTGTAAAAAAAATGTAGGAAGACCATCGTGCCCATTACCTTAAAAACTTCCTTGGTTAATTGAGATTCTAAAAAGGTATCACAAGCCTATGTATTCTGTATTATTTTTATCTTATGGCTACTTGAATAGCAACTAGTATGAAAACTGCAAAAATGAGTTTTTCTCGTAATAGTTAAACTAGGACTGCATAGTGGCATTAAATACAAATGGATAATTTTTAGCGTAGGAATTTTAATAAAGCAACATTTTATCATCATCATCATCATCATTTCAGCCATAGGACGTCCACTGCTGAACATAGGCCTGTACCCCAATGATTTTCATAATGACCGCTTGGTAGCGGCCTGCATCCAGCACCTTCCTGCTTACCTTTATGAGGTCGTCGGTCCACTTTGTAGGTGGACGTCCTACGATGCGCTTTCCGGTACGTAGCCTCCACTTTAACCCTGCTGCCTCAGTTCTGCAAACTACTGTGCCCTGCCCATTGCCACTTCAGCTTGCTGATCCGTCGAGCTATGTCAGCGACTTTAGTTCGTTTACGGATCTCCTAATTTCTGATACGGTTTCGTGAAGAAACCCGAGCATAGCCCCTTCCATAGCACGCTGTCCAAAAAATCCACGTTTCCGAGCCGTGTATTATCACGGGTATCTGTCTATAGGCACATTTATAAGGTTTAAAACAAAAATTAAGTAATCACAAAAACGCAGAACGGACGGCCAATGGGGCAACAGGGTTCAAGTGGAGGCTACGTACCGGAAAGCGCATCGTAGGACGTCCACCTACAAAGTGGACCGACGACCTCATAAAGATAAGCAGGAAGGTGCTGTATACAGGCCGCTACCAAGCGGTCATTATGAAAATCATTAGGGTACAGGCCTATGTTCAGCAGTGGACGTCCTATGGCTGAAATGATGATGATGATGATGATAAAATGTTGCTTTATTAAAATTCCTACGCTAAAAATTATCCATTTGTATTTAATGCCACTATGCAGTCCTAGTTTAACTATTACGAGAAAAACTCATTTTTGCAGTTTTCATACTAGTTGCTATTCAAGTAGCCATAAGATAAAAATAATACAGGATACATAGGCGTGTGATACCTTTTTAGAATCTCAATTAACCAAGGAAGTTTTTAAGGTAATGGGTACGATGGTCTTCCTACATTTTTTTTACACGATGGCTGATCAAAAGTGCAAGACAATGAATTAATTGTTCCTTCTCTTCTGCAATTTCTTAAAATTTTCATACTTTCAAACTAGATTGTTGAACTTTAATCTTTTCTTTTGATAGCCCAACTATCCCTTATGATAAGGAAAAAAACTAGATTGAAAAGTATCCTCATTTGTAGAAATGGCATGAGAAAAAGTAATCGCAGGTGGCAATTTTCTAAAAATGCACAAAAACTTAAAAATCTTGAAATCGGTGATATTTATACTGGGGTCAAAAATGGACGTTAGGGAGATCATGGCGAGGCCTATCGATGGTTACAGGGTTATCCATTGTTTTTGGGACACCCTGTATTGTACAAACTTTCAAGAACTAAAATCTTCATATATTTTTTAACGCAGTCGATATCGAATGCGCTTGATGTAAACTCACACTACGCCCCCTGTACAGTCAGGAAGGATCTACAGTTTGGCGTCCAAAAACGCAACCATAAAAATATACGTTGAGTAGTTCCGAGGAGTTTACTGTCTTGATACCCATAACGTAACGTAACTCCCTCGGGGCTGCGGGTGTCTATGGGCGGCGATAAATCACTCACCATGAGGTGACCTGTTTGCTAGTTTGCCTCCTGTCCCATAAGAAAACTAATTGCATTCGTAAAATGAGAGAACGTTTATCGCCATTACTTAAACGCATACATTGTATAGATAGAATTATGTTGATCCAAATCATGTGTTTGTTTTTACAACTAAACGTTTTCATTCGTGGTCTTACATAGGTATTAAATCGCACTAAACATAAAATAAAATATGCTTATTGCAGACAAAGACCCCAACCACAAGTGGCCGGAGGCGAAGTTCACGACGGTGTGCTGGTTCCTGACGCTGCACATGCACCACGTGGCGCTCATCCCCGCCCTGCATACGCATCAGCGCCGTATACGGTGAGTTCACTATACCTCGAATTAGTTCTCGATATAACATCATTATCATCATCATCATTTCAACCATAGGACGTCCACTGCTGAACATAGGCCTCCCCCAATGCTTTCCACGTTGATCGATTGGTAGCGGCCTGCGCCCAGCGCTTCCCTGCTACCTTTCCTTTACGATGTCGTCGGTCCACCTTGTAGGTGGACGTCTCACGCTGCGTTTTCCGGTACGCGGCCTCCATTCCAGAACCTTGCTGCCTCATCGGCCGGCCGTCAGTTCTCGATATAACAACATAAAAAAATTGTTATCATTCAACACTCGACCTACCCTTAATACATTGTGAATCGTAAACCCTGGGCCTTTCCCTCGGGCTATACTTTTATCCAATTTGTTCTAGCTTTAGACTGAACTGATCACACAGAACTAAAGTCTTCACCATATTGAGCGATACCATTCTTGATCCGGAGACTAATCCGATCCGGAGGTCGTACTCTTATCGTATCAAGCTCCGTATCTAAAGCCCGGTCCGTGAGCACGTAGAATTTTGTCCAATGACCCCTAGCTACCCATCCTTATCGCTCGCGCGTAATTATATTGCTGTCGCGACTGTGCGACTGGCACCCGCAGTGAGTGTGCGAGCGCGATAGCAACATAATTAAGCGCGAGCGATAAGGATGGGTAGCTAGGGGTCATTGGACAAAATTCTACGTGCTCACGGACCAGACTATAGTTGTGGACTATTTTATTTTACTCCGTTGATTGCGTATCATGACAACAGTATTGTATCAATATTCATATCTCTTTTGATGATCGGATGAAAACCAACTCGACCGTACCGTAAAGCGATACGAATACAGTTATGGGATGGGATCGGGCAAATGTTACATCTCAGAATTTTTCTTAGAATCGCGAAACTATAAGTCAACCAAAAGATTTAATATTTGCTAAATAACGAGAACGTTTTTCTTCGTCGCAGTGCATTCCGGGACCTACAGAAAGTGATCGAAGAGCTGATGGCGGCCGAGCCTCAATGGCGCAACAGCTTCTCCGCGCTGCGCAACCGCGAGCTGCTCAGTAGATGGCGGCGTCAAATCAAACGCCTGCACAGGTAACTTTACACTGCTCAAGTAGCTTTACAGGCTAGATGAAACATTTTAGATGTCTGCATAATAATAACACACGACAGTAATAAAATCGGCTACATCGGCCATCTTCGAGCGCCTCAACACCAAACTGACATTATCATAATTTGGCATATTTGGATGACCTGCTTAAAACACGTGTAATGAGATTTTGGATCTTTCATTTAGAATTTCAATTTAAAGCTTTCAAAATTTAATCGTGCCGTTTTATCCACTAGCTTTGCTGTATGAAATATGCGTTTGCGCAGGTCTAAGAAGTGGGCAGAGATAGCGTGGCATTTGTCTCCTTCCATTCTCTAGTTAAGACTAAGATCAAGTCGTGTATGTCGACGAGAAATCGTGAACTCCATGAGTTTATAATATAACACGTGAGATTCTAATCTTACTGCGTCATTTTATAATCTGACGGAAATTAAAATCTTAGGTTTCTAATTTGTCGGCGCGGCAGCGGCATGACATCTGCATACGCGGTACCGAAAGCTTACCTAGCGCCTATATTTCAATGAAGCGAATTCAGAAAACGCCCTTACGGTGACATGTGTTAACTATCCATTTCCGTTTTTGCTCTCGCTCTCATCGAATGGTGATGCTTTGCGATAGAACGAGACGGCATGACCGGCAATGGGCAGTAACTGTTACCGATAGTACATTGGCACGCTCTCAGGTCGAAGCAGTGCGCGGAGACAGCGCTGTTGGACGGCGACGTGATGCGGCGCAGCATGCAGTTCTACGCGAGCGCGTGCGCACTTCTGACCGCGCAGTTGGAGGCGGCGCGCGTCGGCACGGGCCCGCGCGCCGGCGCCTTCCGCGCCACGCCCGAGTGGTACGTCGAGGACATCGCCGAGTTCATGCTGTTCGCCGTCCAGTGAGTCTACTCTTTTTCTTTTTTGATGATGTTGGCAATACGCGTCGAGGTCGACTTGATTTGTGCCATTTTCAAGTATACAGGGTGTTAGGTAGGGTATATGAGCCGACACTAGCCCATGTTAACATGGTCACAGAAAATTGATGTCTTCATTTTAATTATTTTAATTTTCATACAAATCGCATTTTATAAAATTTATTTTGTATGAAAATTAAAAAAATTAAAATGATGATATCAAATTTCTGACTTCACCATACCATTTATATGACCATGTTAACATGGGCTAGTGTCGTCTCATATACCCATTTACCTAACACCCTGTATAAGTGATACGAGTTACAAAATAATATCAAGTAATGATATTATGAAGGATGATAGATGATACCCCTTCCCACCCTTTGAGTCTCAGTAAAGTTGTGGTGCTTCACTGAGACTTCCTATGGACAACTTGAGAGAACCAGAAGAATCACGATGCACTGTTTTGCTTCACTTGCCCACACTCATGCACGTTCACGAACACTCAATGGTTAATAATCCACCATTATTACACATTAATAGTCGCCCACACACAAATTTGAGGAAATAAAACAAAACCGCTAACATGACGCTTCAGATTCCCGCCAAGAAGTCCGCGAGTCAACTCATTTGGCATTTGTTTTTATTTTTATTTTATTGTAGCTTCGTGCGGTTTGCACAATGGCCAGTGTCAAGTACATGGTTAGGCATGTCGACATGTTTGAGGAGACCTTTGTGTAAAGCCCGGTCTGTGAGCACGTAGAATTTTGTCCAATGACCCCAAGCTACCCATCCTTATCGCTCGCGCGTAATTATATTACTGTCGCGACTGTGCGACGGGCAGCCGCAGTGAGTGTGCAAGCCAGACTATAGCTTCGTGCAGTTTGCACAATGGCCAGTGTCAAATACATAGTTAAGACATCTCGACACGTTTTGAGGAGGCCTTTGTTTAAGAGTGGAAGTCCTGAGCAATGATGATGAATACTACAAATCCAGTTGGGATTTAGGATCAACAGTAGTAACTGCAGTAAGGCAATCGTGACCGTTCGCTCTGAGGCTCGGACTGCAAGCAATTCTCCAAATTTGAATCGATTTATCATCACTAAACATCGTTAATTTTTGACGTTAGTTTTTGATTCTACATATCAATTAATCGTTATTTCTTACTTCCTTATATCTTATTTTTAATCTGCTTCATCATTTACTAATGTACGTCATAATGTTTTAAATTACTTTATCATTATACAATATTATGAAAATTATGTGTAATCGAATCTATCAGATAAAAAAATTATATCATTTTGTTATCTATTTTTATCTAACTAATAAGGAAAAAAGCTAGCGCATTCATCTCACCTTTGTCTAACTATTACCACACATACACACTACCATATAAAGCGAAACTAACTCGATTCAAACTCAAGATTCAAGTCTGTGATCTGTTGAAACAATGTTTGGACCTATCATAGGCTCGAATCTATTCTTAATACAGTAAATACTATAATACTGACATTAATCGGCAAGCAGGCATGCTACATGTACGCATCTTGTCTCGCTTCGCACCCTTCGCTCGGGCCGTCGGTGACTCGCTTGGCTTGTCTGTTCTCACTCGCTACACTCAGCATCTAAATCGGTCTACGTAGAATACGATTCAATGTTTCGTGTTTAGGTAGTCACTAATCTGCCAGAACAAGCTTTCGAAATATGCACAATGGGTACTAATATAATAATTATAACATAACATTAATTATGCTTCAAAGTCATGCTAAAGAATAACAAGACTAACACATCATCCTATTACGCGACTTGAATTTTTTTAGAAATAAACTAGGATTCATGTTATGCCTAGTGAGTTATGCAAAATATCTTTTCACATTCGATTATGCGATGCAAAAGTCCTGGGGTCTAAAATTGGGGTTCTGTAAGCTCGTCCGTGGTCCGAATGCATGCTGTCCGAGCCTCAAGGCACGCCCCTAATCGCGCGACAGATATGAGATGCAGATCCATTCGCGGTTTTGCGTGGGACTCACGTACTACATGGAGGCGATATCCGGCCAGCAGTGGTACACCCAAGATCTCTTCGAATTCATGCTCTTTTGCGCCGAGTGAGTCCACTTTATTTCTCCGAGGAAAAGGTGCATCACTTAGTTAGACAAGCTTCGTCAATGCATCGGAAAGAAATTTATATTCGTCACCATTCAATCAGTGTACATTATTATTCGTTTCCATCTCATACCTCGCTGGGAACCAATAATAATTACAATGTACTTACTATGCATGCGATGCAATGAGATCGCTGTTCTCTGGGTCATGTCAATTGCTGATAATTTGATCTCCATTTGAGCCGCATCTTTTCTAAATTTAATGACTTGAATCCAGTTTAAACGCTAGTTTAAGATATCAGTCAATTTGTAACGCACTATAAACGGGTTTCGTCATTTGCAGATACGTCCCACGGATAGTAGCAGACTACATTGAGGACCCGATCATAACGTGGCTGCTCAGCGCCATCTGCAACTCTCACTTGATCAAAAACCCGTATCTGGTAGCGAAGATAGTTGAGGTGTTGTTCGTGATCAACCTGTCGCTGCCGTTGAAGCTGAAGAACGTCTATGAGAAGTTCATGGACCACCCCATGTCGCAGACGGCGCTGCCGAGCGCGCTCATGAAGTTCTACACAGACATCGAGACCACCGGCCAGAGCACGGAGTTTTACGACAAGTTCACGATCCGATTCCACATCAGCATCATCCTGAAGGGCATGTGGGAGCGGCCTATTCATAAACAGGTCAGTTTTTATTGCGTGACTGTATTTAGACCTAGAATGTGCGCCAGGATAATGTGCGCCAGGATATCAAAACGCAACAATTAACCTAGAAATTAGCACGGCACTAAAGAAATTTATTCAAAACTGCCACGCGGTCTCGTGCTAGATGGGCGTCTTAAAGGCCACCTTCTATTAGAGCGCGTGGTAAGTAACTTGCTTCTGAATGTATGTAACTTCCTACTTTTTTATTTTTAAACCGGCAGACAGTGGTGACTGAGTTTGTTGCGGCGCTTCTTCTCAGCACTTGCCAAATGTTTGTCTCGAAGCGCTGGTAGGGCAAAAAAAGAATGAGACATGTATAGGCTCCTTAAGAGCATTTGACGATTTGCAAGAACTAATTTAATTAGTCTAAACAAATAAAGATAATTTTGATTTTTTGATTTTGAGCGATTTTATCGCGACATTTTATCGATTTTGTACGAAAAGCCCATACATTTGTCGTCTAAAATTTTCAATAAGATTTTATCATGGTGCGCATCCTAGGCCCTAGCCCAGCTGGTTTGTATTTTTACTTGATAATTCCAATGTTTAATTAGTAAATCTATTCACATGTATTTGAATTGAATGAAAAAGGGTTTTATGACACTAGTTTGCGTATATTCCAGGCTATCGTGAAGGAGTCGCGCTCGGGCCGCCAGTTCGTGAAGTTTATCAACATGCTCATGAATGACACCACATTCCTATTAGATGAATGCCTTACGGTAAGTTTATTGTTTTAGTGTTTGCATTTTGCCCATCCATTCTAAGCCTGATCATCACTTTCCATCAGGTAAAATCAGTCATCATCAGTTATGTTATGATCAGTCAGTGCTTGAGGTATGTGAACGATACCACAGAATAATAATAAGTACTACGTACAGAAGTTTTACTTCGCGAAGGTATTTAAAAAAAATTATGCTCAATGTTTTTAACAATATGGTGTAATTTGGCCTGTCTCAAGAGTCAAGCACCACTTTGTTGACAAACGTCAGTGATCGGCACTGCGCCGAAGCTATAGGGCTGACTACGGTAAAATGATGTGACGTGAGGTGCCAAACTGCGGAAAATGGCGGAGGAAATACATGATTTAGCATGAATTATTATCATGATAATATTAACTACTTATTTACCTCTCAGTGTCTTGAGGCAACTTAAAAAAAGTACATTTTGTGTTTTTATTATTATTTAGGCAGTTAAATACTGCACAGTATTTAGTACACCATTTTCTTTATTTTCTTCTATCATACACAAGAATACGCGTGCGTGAGTCAATGTTCGCTCGTATGTGTGGCCTTGTCGAATAGTATCCCGTAGGTGGGCCATCGTGCGTGTTTTGTTTTCGATGTAAACTCGCGGAGATGAACAGGCCTGGCGATACGGGAAGGGTGACATTGACATATTACAATGTGACAGAGCATATAAATCTGGAGCACATTTGAAGTCTCGCTCGTCGTCCCAAAAACACCCTCACATGCCGCTCCCATACCTCAGGCATTAATTTGAGTTAAGCGCTACTGCGCTAAACCTATAGCGCAGTACGAGTGCGTAAAGCGTGCTGTAGGGCCATTCTTACCAAATTGGTTAACAGATGTCACTAAGCTAGTGCAGTACGTTAAGCGTGCTGTAGGGCCATTCTTACCAAATTGGTTAACAGATGTCACTAAGCTAGTGCAGTACGTTAAGCGTGCTGTAGGGCCATTCTTACCAAATTGGTTAACAGATGTCACTAAGCTAGTGCAGTACGTTAAGCGTGCTGTAGGGCCATTCTTACCAAATTGGTTAACAGATGTCACTAAGCTAGTGCAGTACGTTAAGCGTGCTGTAGGGCCATTCTTACCAAATTGGTTAACAGATGTCACTAAGCTAGTGCAGTACGTTAAGCGCGCTGTAGGGCCATTCTTACCAAATTGGTTAACAGATGTCACTAAGCTGAGGTTTCAACTAGTTTATTTTTGTCCTTAGTACCTGAAACGCATCCACGAGGCGCAGGAAGGCACCGCGGCGGGCGCGAGCGGCGCCACGGCCGAGGCGCGCGCGCGGGCGCTGGCGCAGGACGAGCGCCAGTGCCGCTCCTACCTCACGCTCGCCAGGTCAGTCGAGAACAGGGATGTTGCTAATATCCGCATCCGCAAATGCGGAGCATCCGCACGAACTTGGACATCTGTATTCGCATCCGCAATGATCAATGCGGATTTTTATGCAGATGCGGATGTAAGAGCAGGGTCGAAGAATGGCGCGTTTATTGCATTTCATTGCATTGGTTAATGTCAATGTGAACGAAAAAAATCGGTGACAAGATTCAATGCGTTTGATGTGATCTATCATTTGTTTCTTGTAAATAAATCATTAAACGTGTTTGCGCCATGATGCCCTAAGCGATCCACACCTGTGTTCCTCCCACCATGGTGAGCTACTATGAAATATTTACAACCTATTTATTACACATTTAAATGCGACTTCCAACTTTTACGGGTATTGAATTCGCGAAAAAGACTTTTTATGTGCTAGCAATTTGGGGTTCTTTTTGGTGTGACATGGAAATATTTTGAGCCAATGATAAGGCTGATTGTTAAATAAAATATCCAATAAAAGCTACTCTCACAATTTCTTATGCGACTAATATACTTTCTATATGTGAGCTTTCAAAAATCCGCATCCGCAGATGTAAAAAAATCGGCATCCGCAACATCCCGCAGGAAGGCACCGCGGCGGACGCGAGCGGCGCCACATACTGTTGAGATCAACAACATTGCTATATTATTATTAATAAGCAAGATTGCTTACCTTCGTTACTGTACCCGCAGGGAGACGGTGGACATGCTGGAGTACCTGACGGTGGAGATCAAGGAGCCGTTCC
This sequence comes from Ostrinia furnacalis, assembly GCF_004193835.3. NCBI lineage: Eukaryota > Metazoa > Arthropoda > Insecta > Lepidoptera > Crambidae > Ostrinia > Ostrinia furnacalis. The sequence continues at coordinate 699,245 of NW_021132042.1, read as the reverse complement.
TGCGCGCCGAGCTGGTGGACCGGCTCGCCTCCATGCTCAACTTCAACCTGCAGCAGCTCTGCGGGCCCAAGTGCAAGAACCTCAAGGTGAGCGCTGGATAACGGTGTAGGTATTGGCCTGGCCGATTCGAGATCCGAGGACCGCTGGTCCGAACCTCGTCACAGTTTCAATGTCCAACTGGTCGATTCGAGATCCGACGACCGCTGGTCTGAACCTCGTCACGGTTTCAATGTCAAACTGGCCTATTCGAGATCCGAGGACCGCTGGTCCGAAGCTCGTCATGGTTTCAATGTCCAACTGGCCGATTCGAGATCCGAGGACCGCTGGTCCGAAGCTCGTCACGGTTTCAATATCAAACTGGCCGATTCGAGATCGAAGGACTGCTGGTCCAAAGCTAGTCATAGTTTCAATGTCCAACTGGCCGATTCGAGATCCGAGAAACGCTGATCCGAACCTCGTCTCGTCCGAGTCTTTGTATTAAAATACCCACTTATGATGTTGCTGATGCTCAAAAGCTGTGTCCCCATTAGCGAACTATGAGCTTGACTCTAATTGGTCGCTAAGACATTTAAGACAATGACAAGTTCGCAGCTACATTTAACCGTCCATCAGGCCTAAGAAAATATATTTTCATTGGTTTTCAAGTTTCGACCATATCTTCACAGCATAAGTTAAAATTTTGGTGTGGAGTACATTTAATTAATGATTAGTCGAGGGACCATACCCTCGATATAAGCTGCGAATCAGCGGCTCACACACAAATACGTAACAAGCAAATCACGTGCAACTGTCTACGCTGTATGGATGGACACTGCATTAAAAAGACATTGGAAGGCGAACTAGAAAGACAGAATGAATTTTCTGTTTTTTTTTCCAGGTCCGCCGGCCAGAGAAATACGGGTGGGAACCGAGGCGGCTGCTCAGCCAGCTGGTCGACATCTACCTGCACCTCGACACGCCGCAGTTCCACGCTGCGCTCGCCGCGGATGAGGTAAATACCACCTTATCGCCCACATTTTACGATCCTAAGTGACACATTTCCAAAATATATTAGGTTTTTTAATCTTTGAGTGAAGTAATGCTTCAACCACACCAACGCGTGCAAATTGCCAATGACAGGTCGCGCGACCCGTGACAGTTCACGCGACCTGTCATTTCCCTTTGATCGCGCCGGCGATGGTGATCTGCATGCGTTGCCGCGTTGGTGTATTTGAAGCTTTAAACACCTGTTTCATTTGTTGGATTAAGCTATGATTAGATTATGGTTATCCTTTTGACACGCGACGAAATGTAACAGATGACATTGTAGTTTAATCTCTTTCAGTAAAACTTGTTTTTTTTTTATTATAGAGATCCTTCCGCAAAGAATTATTTGAAGAGGCCGCTATGAGGTTGTCCAAATCCTGTATCAAGACAACCACCGAGATCGAGCGCTTCAAGGCGCTCGCTGACAATGCATATCAAATCGCAGGTAATTAATTATGTAGATTTAGAAAGAAACTCCTTAATTATTTATTTAAAACGACTGCTGAACACAATGTAAAAAAATACTGTTCTGCAGGAACTTGAATACCTAGATGTCTTAAAATCTTATATCATCTCATTGTGCAAATTGTATTTAGATCTCTAAATATGACTAAGTGAAACCAACATTTTATTTTTTGCAGTATCTAACCAGCAGAAGAGCGACGAATACGCCGACGCCCCTGAGGAGTTCAGGGATCCGTTGATGGACACACTAATGACTGATCCTGTATTATTGCCATCTGGAAAGGTATTACCTTTATATATTATAAATATTATCTTTCAATAAACAAGTAGGACTGTTTCTTGGCTTCTTACTATAAAATTCGCCTTATTATCGCTCGCGGTGTCACTGGGGACGTCAATAACTTTACGAATCGTGACAAATAAATCAATAATAATGACATGCAAGTATTTTGTATGAACTCAGAATTATTTTAGATTATGATCAGCAATCTCAATCTCAAGTCATTTTTTCTGAAATCATTGTATGTATTTTTTATTCGGTTGCAAGGACTGATGACTAAGTTAGAACGTTTTACGGTATTAATTAACGGTTCAGTATAATGAATTTGATCGTGTGATGGCAGGTCATGGACCGGTCGGTGATCCTGCGGCACCTACTCAACAGCGCCACGGACCCTTTCAACCGGCAGCCGCTCTCGGAAGACCAACTGCGTCCAGGTAACATGTTCAAACTATTACAACGCTGTAATTTAAAGTGCACTTTATCTTCTAGTGCATTGAGTGTCATTCTGTCTTGCTTAAATAAAGATTTTATTATTATTATTATTTGGTAGTTTAATTATTAATTGATTTCTCTCTTTACTTTGCAGCGACCGAACTGAAAGAGAGGATCAGTCAATGGCAACGTGAAAAGAGGGGATCGACATCATAAACACTAAGCCAACGATTAAGTCTGATGTATATAGTCTAGAACATATATAAAGACTAAAATCTGGATATATCCAGCATTTTAAATGGACTATTGTCCACGCGCATGAATGTGAGATTATTCTAAGTATGTTGTAGTGTGCAGTTGAAAACGAAGGTTACGAGGCGATCCGTAACAAAGCATGACTCGAAGATACTAATCGTTTGTTCCCCGCGTGTTGGTTCACATAGCTGCACAGTGCCGCCGATCCGCCTTACTTTAAAAACTCTTTAAATTATTAATGTTATTATGCATAACACTCAATTTTTCTGTGATGTTATAATTTTAGCGTTCATTTGGCAGCATTTTAATCCACACTTGAAATCAAAATTATCACATTTCAATGTATAAAAGAAATATCTTACATAAAAGTAAGAACTCTATTTTCGACATCACAACAAGTAATAATGAAGTGGCCTAAATGTAAGATTGCCCGTGATTAGGTGCTCGTAAAGAAGATTGACCCCAAATGAACACCATCTACATACGTGATGACACGGAACATTGTCTTCTTGCATTTGATATTCTCTCTGCGGTAATCGCACGCAAGTCATCTGTTGTAGCTGTAGCCCCGCATTAGTTTAACTAATGGTATACTTTAAACATTTAGGTGTTTATGGAATGTTTTAGACATTTTATTTTTGTGCAAAATGGAAAGAGTAGATAAATGAATTTATTTTATGAATTTGATAAACTATTCACATATATAGTGATATTATGTTTAGAATACTTTAGCCAACATTATTTTAATAACTATACATTACATATTATCGATTATGTGATTTGTTCCTTTATGTTAGTTCATTTAAAATATTTTGTTTCTCACTTGTTAGCTGAAATTAATATCGAAATAATAATTGTATTATCATTAGCATAATCACAATTATATTGTAATTAATTATAAAGTCTCTGCATTACCAAATCTCAATTATTAAAATTTATCCAGTCACTGCCAAGTCTGTCAACATATTGAATTAGTACAGGCATTCCTAAATAAGTCCATTTCTTTAAAATTACATGGTCTCACTTGTATAGTATAATTTGACTTGTATTTATCTTTATATTATGAAGATTATATGCTAGAGGTCTCTTATGTTAATATGTCAATAAAAAGTAATAATATTAATGGAGTTATTTCTATTTAATTACTTATCTAATTATATCCCCAGCATTACCGCACATAGCTGTTGTATGATATATTTCTTAATAGACTTATCTTACTTATCTGTTATATTATACTTATCTAGAATGAGTTCATATAGGCACAGTCAATGATAAATAATAACGTACTTTTAGGGCAGTTTAAATAAAAATATGGAATATAAATATTAAATATATATTTGCTTTAAACCAATGTAAACACTTAAAATAAATTATTGTCAATTCATCCATACTTATATCCAGATTCAATCAAATGTGCGCAATATATCACGAACAAGTCATTTTTCATGTGAAACTTTCTTCCCTTAACAATATAATCTTAAACTTAAAATAGGAGGTAGTTATTGTATCCATGTGTAGAATTTTCGTAACCAGATTCAAATCAGGTTACTGAACTATTTGCTACTGTAAAGCAATGAACATAAGACACATTTCTATATTTTATGCTTTACATGAGTATAAAAGGCTATCAGCAGCTGCCTATCAATACCTCAACTACACATGAATAATGTTAATACAAGTCAAGCTAACAAGAACATTAACACAAAACTAAATTATTTATGCTCTCTATTCACCATTGATATGTTTGGTACACGCCTTAAAAAATATAATGTATGATGACTTATCCTTAATTTGTATTCAATACATAAATCTAGAATACTCTATTTTTTATGGAATACTCGATTTAAATAGAAAACCCCCTTACATAATTAGATGAATAAAGCACAACCATAAAAAAGAGAGAAAGGACACTATTTTAGAAATAGTCAAGCTCATACTAAACAATTATGTGCACACATACACCATATAGCAATATTTGAGATTCCACCAGCCTCAAAAGACAACTAATACAATCATTATGCAACAATTATTTCGTAAGTACAGATTGCCACAACTTACAATTTACTTTTACCGTAGAAGAAATGGAAGCCTGCTACCAAAAAGACATGAAATTACATACAGCATTCCAAAGTAAAAGTTGAGCCTAGCAGTTTGTCTTGGAACACATCTCATTGTATCAGGGCTTCTAAACCTTCTTTCAATTTCAAAAGCTCTAGGTAATGTCAACATTGGAAGTAAAAACCAAAATGAACAACGCACAGATGCAACTACAAACATTATGTATGGAGTGAATAGTAAAAATGCATACAGTAAATAGGAAGATGTTCTTCCAATCAATATTGCTAAAGTAACTATTTCAGCTTTACAATCAGTTTCCAAATCCCTCGTGTTGTTGCTGTGTAAAATTGCTTCCGTGTTTAATGCCAATGGTATAGCATAGTAGATTATTGGCCAATCTACTCTTCCAGTTTGAACCAAAAACGCAAACACTACAGACACAGGTCCAAATATTACAAGCACTAGAATGTCTCCGAGGGCTATATATTTCAATCCAATGCCACCTGTGTAAAGAAAAGAAGATGATAACCCACCAAAGTACACTAAAGCCAAATGTTCCATTCGTGCCGGAGAAAGCATCACTAGCGGAACAAAAAACACGCATCCGCCCAAGTACAATATTGCGCCCAACGAAACCACTTCATCAATACTGAGTATGTGATCAACTAAAGTTCTATCGTCCGATTTGCGGTTATCAATTCCTTTGACGAAGTCGAAGTATGTGTTGACGACGTTTCCCGCGCCGTGCACAGGGATGACGGTGCACAGCGTGAGCAGCAGCGCGGGCCAGCTGAAGGCGCTGTCGCCCGGCAGCCGGTACGCCAGCGCCGCGCCCAGCAGCGTCGGCAGCAGGCTCGCGCTCAGCGACCACGGCCGCAACGCCAGCACGTACGTCCGCATCTTAATTAGTGGGTTACGGACTGGAATTGTCTCCTCCTTAGGTTGCTCCAACAGATTTCCTTCCGCAGCTGGAATATCCATTATACCGACACCTAATGTACGTTGGTTCACAAATTTATATTCTTAATAGATAAAGAACAGCTTCGAGGTTCGGTTTGAATATTATAACGGTGTCATTTTAAGTAAAAAGAGGAGAATTAATTAAATCATCACGTAGATAAAATTCCAACTTGAAGTTACTTTGACAGTTATGTCATATGTCAAAAATGACAATCAGCTGTTTATAGATGACCCACGCTGAACTGTCCCACCAAACTCAATGACAGGGGGGCGCTACCATCGTTCAACTATATGGTTTCCAACACAGTTTCCAACATGGCAAAAATCTGAACCAGCGATCCGGTATTGACGGTGGCGCCCCACTGTCAATGTCATCGACAGGACAGTCCAGTATTTTGGAACTATACTGAAAGGTGATCCACAGATGTTATAATCTAATTGATCAATATGATTGAACACGCGGAAAAAAAATTTTTTTTTCGAGAATTTCTTTTTATCTAGGTTTATTTAAAAATGTTTGAATGATGATAGCTTTTCTCTGTCTACGGCTAAATGATAAACTTTATAGCCGGGTCTCTAGCGCGTGTTTTGTCTCACACTAGCAACAAAAACATGCCAACATTCAACATTTTTTGTAAGCAATATTTCACCGAAAATACCGAAATGCGATTTCCGTAGCGTATGTCGGAATGTGTGCATTTACCCTATAACTTCAGTAATCAAAATTCTTCTCCGTCTCCTTCTCACTCCTACAGATTATATTATCTACGGTCTCATTGTTTTGATTGTTGAATGTGTTGATTGATTTGATTATCTGTGAATAACCTAACCAAAACCAAAAAATAACCTCAAAACCACAGCTCAAAACCATAAAATAATAACATTGGTTGAAAACTTGAAGAAGTAGTATTAGTAGTATTACTAATTATTTACTAAAATAAAGGGTAAGTAAAATTTGTTTGTAATTGTTATGTACGTCAAAAGAATACTTTTAATCATAGTTGAATAATTTTAATATTCTTGTGTGCTAATAAGCAATCATTAATCTTTTTCTGCACTGCATTAAGTTAAAAATTATCAACAGTTTAATTTTGTACTTACCTCTATCTTACCAAGGCAGTCACTATGCACTATTTTAATTAATTAAAACAAGTGGCAGATTAATGTAACATACCTACAGGCAGGTGGCAACTTATTCTTTGACTTAATTTTTTTTAGCATTGTGCCAATACTAATATTTTATAACCTTTCCCTAAAAGCTAAATTCATCGGAGTAAAATAAATAAAATAGAAATTAAACTAATAAAATATTTCATAATGTTAGTATAATATGGCTATATTAACGTTTATATATATCACAAATGATATAAGTAGATAAAAGTGCTTACATGGTACCGATTAAAAAAGCTTTTTTAAAGCTCAAGTCATTGGTCTACATTCATATAATTGATTTTATATCTCACTTCCTCTGAGCAGTCCCATCCCATGTGAATCTTATGTATCATGCTTGTTTGTTTTCAATGACTCCTGACCTAATATCTTATGTTTTTTAATGATTTTCATTAATATGTTGGTCACAACTATTTTATAGTTTTTTTAAAGCCTATGCATATCATCAATTTTATAACTACTAATGTATTGGATAACAATAACAATAAAATCTATAACCTACTTACCTAATCCTTAACTCTTACTTTGAAATATTATTGTGTGGTAAAGGCAGCCTAATGGTTTGTGAATTGACAAGTTCCACAATGGGGTCATTCCATGACAAATGTTACCGAGGGTGAAAAACTAAATATCGATACCTCTGGGCTCAAAGGTCGTAAAGGACAAAATACCGAAAATGAGTTATTTATACAGTTTTACTCAGAATTTAATTCTCTATCGATCTGTATATTTAGTTTGTCGAAATTCCCAAAAAAAGTGCCTTTACGACCCATCATATTTGATAAGCTAAACAGAATTCATCGTGAAAATTGGGATGTAAATACCATTTGATTTTTTAAGTAAACACAAATTTTTGGGCGTATAATGTACATGTAGTATATCTATTGTCCTATACAACCTTACATTTTCATATCCAAGTCTGAATAATTTGTCCTTTACGCCCTTAGATTATCTAAACAAATATTTTAAAAATATACACAGTGAGGATATTAAAATAACTGTGAAGGTAAATTTTATAGACGTTTCTTATAGCATTTAAGTATGTGCGTTTGGAACAAACGAAAGAACCTAAAAAATCATCAAAAATATATAATAAAACTATTTTAGAGTGTAACATTTATGTGATTTGTACATATAAAATGATGAAATCTACCCACATCGGGTAAAGTAATGTTGCTTTTTATTATTTCTCATATTTGAAGAAACTAGGTATTTGTCAGGTAAAAGATAATTATTAAAAGATGATTTAAGAAAATAAAAACATGCTATAAATTAATAACGTATTACCTAATTAAGTTAGGATAGTCATCAAATTTCAATTTCATCAAAAATTGAAAAAATGAAAAAGCTATAAAGAGAAAAAACTTCACCTTACTGTAGTCCTTAGGTGTCATTATTTTGTATGCACAAATCACACAAATACTACACTTTACAATTATTTTTAATGACTTCCTAGTAATTTTGACTAACGCCTTGGTCAAAACCACTTTTGAATTTTGAGTGTTACAATAATTAGGTATAATAAATTAGTATAGTCTCTAAAGTACATACGTACGTACAAGTGGTAGGGTTAATATTGGGACGTGTAAAAGCGCTTTTTTAAAGCCTATTTGCAAAAATAAATGAATTTTATGAATTTTAATTTTTTAGTTATTTGGATCAGCTAATAAAGAATAACTAGTAGGAAAAATATTTACACAACATGGGAAAATATAATAATATGTTGAGACTTAATCTACTAAAAAGCGTGAATGTAGTTTTTTTCGAAGTTATATTATTTTTATATTAAAAATAATTGGCTTTTAAAATCGGTATTGTGTAGGAGTAAAGTAAGTGGATTTACTTTACTGGAATGAAAACCTTCCTACTTATCTTACTTACCTAACTTTTTTACTTTTATACCAAGTACAGTGACATAATTTTAAGCTACTATGAATTAATAATGTTAATTTTTTTTAGAATTTAGAATAATTATAGTTTGGTTTTCGTTTGTCCTTAATAATTATAATTCTATTTGCATTATCATAAGGTCAACTGGTGGACAGACTGCCCTATGGAATTAAGTCCGCTATTTGTAATTTTTCGAAACAATAATAATGATTAAATAAAAAAATAAAATTAAATTGGTTTCGGTTTTTCCTATAAAGTAGATATTTATGAAGTTTCATTTAAAAGCGTCATAATATTTATTTTCTAAATTCGCTTTTATATCGGAAATAGTTTCTTCTAGTTCGAAGATATCAAAACTTCTACTTAAATAGTTTCATAAATTGTGTGCATTAAATTATGAAGCTACGGAAAATCATTTTATTTCATTTAAAATACCATAATTCATTAAAAATGTGTGAAGGAATGGTATATTACATATGAAATACCATAAAATATAGGGTCCTTCTAAATCAGCTACGTTCCGTTTAATGGGAGCATGTATACGTCACACTGAATACGTTCCCAAAGTTTGAGCCAAAAATTCAGGCTAGTTTCCGAGATAATTAAGGAAACAACTTCATTTCTTATCAACCCAATACAACACCCTGTTCAGCTGATTCACTACTACACCGACAAAAACGCACGCACACGAGCTTACGTAATGGCCGCCATTGCGCTTGTGCTGCCGTTGGGCCACTGGCCGCGAACACAAGAGTGCCGCCGGACGACGGATCGGGCGCCACACAAGCTATTCTAGGGCTACTACTAGTTATTTGAGGAATTAAATTAAGCAGAAAATTAAAGTTTATTTATTTTTGGTAACATAAAAAAATCTTAGGTGGTAAGTACTTATTTAGTGGCCTTAATGGAATGATGTTTATTCAAAAGTTCGTTAAAATACTTTTGCGCTTGTAAAAATCTTTCATTTCAAACGTAGCAACGAAACGAAGCAAAAAAGTTAGTTGCCGAAATCAATGACTTATTTTTATGCCATACACAAATGGGATAGTTACCATGACTATGAAATTTAGAATTACGGTTATTATTACGATAAAGCAGGCACATTTTTCATGTTAATTTTAATCGCTTAATATCCCCTTAGCAAATTAAATAAAAATGTGATTCGTAATTGACTCGATCATAGCAGAAACTAAACGCTACTATCGAATTATCTACCTGTGATTATCGGCAGTCTTTAGTGTTCCGAAGTAAATAAGTAAATAATTGTTCCCAACTATCAATTTTAAACTGAAATAATAATCATTAAAATCATCGTAGAAACAAAAAAAAATTTTCAAATACTAACTAATATCTGAGCATGATACTAATTTAGTATGTTTCTTTCTTGATTAAAAACTGTAACACCCGAAACGTTTCGGGTATTACATTTTTATTTAATGTCGATAATGTGTGTATATTGCTTGGAGAAGTCAAAAAGTATTACTGTGAGGGTTCTTCGACCTCCCACTAGCGCTGGCGTCGGAAAAGGAGTCATATTTCTCTATTTAAGACATTTTTGAAATGTCGACTTAACACTAAAATTAAGGTATTGCTAAAAAGTCGGTGTTTGACATTTCCATTAAATATCGTAATAAGAAATTAAAGTAATGCTATTTCAAGCCAAAAACAATAGAAAAAGCTATATTCTGAGGAAAAATTAAACTTGAACTTTGTATATTTTTTAAGACAAGCTGCTTCCTAATTTCAAACCAGAATTCGCTCTATTTGTGTTTATTTGTTGTACTCCTTATTTTGTAGTACCTAGAGATTAGTCTCTAGGTACTACAAAATAAGGAGTATAAAGTTTTATTAGTAAAACACCGATTATATCGATAAAACGCATTGAATTTTCGTACTCGTAACACCCGAAACAGAACCATTGTAACACCCGAAACAAAGAAAAAAATTATAAAAAAATAGTAAAACGTTTTATGTAACAGTGATTGTATGTTACATGGTTTGCAAATTTCATACTTTCATAGTCCTGTAAGTTTTAGGTATGATTCCTTAAGAAAATTCGCTAAATTTCGAGTAAATGCAGCAACAGTCAGAACATAGAGGCAAAATCTCGTAACGCCCGAAACGCACACTTTTCGACTCATACTTTCGTTATCCTACATTCTAAGCTGCACAAACTTTATTATTTAGATAAAACAACTAAAAACGGACAGATTAAGGCACTAATATTATTAAAATACTATTTCAAAATACAAGAAATTGTTGAATATGTGTGTACGAACGTAACACCCGAAACGATGGAATGACCCATGGTAACGTTTTATCTTATTTAAATTAAAAGTAGGTAGGTACTTATTTAATTGGGCTTGTGCTTGTCTATGCACTAGGTACAATATTTCTTATTCTGTGTTCATTTTGCTGCTAAGTTATGCAACTGCTATAGCAGCTCCTTTAGCAGCATCACCTCCTGAAGTGAATTCTAGAGGTAAACTGTAGTAATGTTCTACAGCTCTTTGTAAAACCGGATTTCTGGACAATCCTGAGCCATTCCCAACAATCCTTTTAATTTTAGCATTGTTTAGAATTTCTTTTGGCATCATAACATGTAGATTTTCAATTAAACCATCACAGAGAGCCCTGAATACATGACCTAACTGAATATTAGATAAGTCTATATTTTCCACTGCTGCCTTAGCAGTTGGGCTATGTCTTTCGCCTAACAAATGAGGAATAATTCTCATAGTTGATGTTGGTGGTGCTTCTAAACCTAATGCAATAAGTTTTTCCCATACTTTGGATTGAGGAATAGGAAAACTGAACTCCAGCATCCATTGCTGTAACATTTTTACGAATGTAGCCAGCACATTCCCGCCGTTTATAGAGGCAGCTACCACTAAATTGTTATTATTAAAATACGGTAAATGTTCGACAGTGGCACACCCTAAATCTGTAATTCCCTTAACCACGAACGCAAGTTGTGCTGAGGTTGAAATATTTAATACGGCATCTTGTTGGTTCTCTAAAGTAGCTAAAATCGAACACTGAAGGTCGCCGAGTGCGGCACCAACTGGTGTACCCTCTGGTATGCCATTCCAAGAACTGCTAAGTTTTCCAGCTAATTGGCCACTTTTGACAACATTTGGAAGAAGTCCGACAGGAAAGTCAATTGACTGTAATATTTCGCTGTTCCACTTATTATCCTCAGTATTAAAATACCCCCAACTAGCAGCATTTTGGTCAGACATTATTGGTGTTTCCAAATCGCAAAGCATAGCCACCACAAAGTCTTGAACTGTTCCAGCATAGTTAAAGTTCTTCAGTTTGTCTGGCTTGTGCTTAAGCATCCACAACAATGTAGCACATCCATAACCAGAATAACATTTCAGGTGTGAATTGGGTTTTGGTAAAGAATCTAGAAACTCTGGCTTGCATCTTGTATCTTGCCATGTGTAAAGTGCTGACATATTTTCTCTTGTAGCTTCAAAACGAATTACAACATTTTCTTTTTCAACTTTCTCCCATGCTCTGAAAAAAATAGTAAAAATAAACAATACTATGTGCAGCTGCTTTTTCATAGCTAATAAATTAACTTATAAAAATATCGTATTAATCGGTTTTATCAATCAAGTATTTATCATGTATTTTTATTTACATTACCTGTTTTTCCATAGCAAAACTCCGTGCATTTGACCACAAACACCAATTTTTGTAACATGTCGTAGGACATCTCTCGGAAGTCTTGAGACACAATAGTGGACTGCTGATACTATTTTTGGAACATCCTGCTTGTTACCCTCGATGCCCTGATCACTTGGTATATTAGCTGCCGTATCCTTATTTTGTTTTGCCACCAACTCTTTTGTAGATGGATCATAAACACATACTTTTACCGAAGTAGTGCCAATGTCCATGCCCAAGATATATTGTTTTTCTGCCATGTTGCACACTTATCAAAGTTTAGTCCGTAGCAATCTATTTTACTCGTTGAAAGATAAACGACGCGACGTGCGGCGTCCGGTAAGCCAGTCTAGCGCGGTGTATATGTATTATACACAGAATGATTTCAATTAGACTGCGGAGTGCGGTTGTTGGCTGCGTCAGTAGTGGGTGGCGGGCGGGTGGCCCGACGTAGGTATGTCGAATAGAGCGCTATCCGAGAGCGCGCGGGCCGACCTCGATTATTACGTAAAGATAGGTTTGTTTTTCCTATCTATATGAGTAGCCACTGCTTAAACAATCGACTGATATAGTGCTAATAAATAACTTTCAATAATGTAGGTACACAATGATAAACAACCGATAGTCGATAGCCATTTTATGAAAATATTGTTTCGATAGGTACTGTCTGTCTGATAAAATCTAAACACCAATAATGTGTGCTAATAAAAAAAGCTTGGACGTGAAGATATTAAAATAAAAATATTGACCTCGTAACTGTCAAGAGTCTGTCTCAGAAACACGTCTCTTTACGAGCTTTTTCCGATTTTACGAGCATCAAGTTGTTTAATTATAAATTTACTAGGCTGTTAGGTACAAATGTTAAAATTAGATGGACATGAAGACAAACATGAAAGTAGGAATCAAAGATTATGATCGTCTTCTCTAATTAGTAAAGTTTTAAAGGCAACAGCTAACAGATTTCTTTGTGATTAACGTTTCCTCTTATAGATCGACTGTGTATTTTGTAACTATTTAATGACTAGCTTTCTTGAAATTTGTCTGTCACAGAAAAACAATATCGAGCGCGTATTTGCTCACCGTTTAGACCTACCCTGGACTACGACAAACATTTTAAAACCAAAATCAGCTCAATCGGCCCAGCCGTTCTCGAGTTATAATCAGACTAACGTACATCAATTCATTTTTATTTATATAGATATATAGGTAGTTGGTCAAGTATTAACCTTGACCAACTACTTATTAACTTGACCAACTACCTATTAATTAATATTTCGTTGAAACTTAAAAGAATTACTCTTCAGAAGAAATCTAAATCTCATTTTAATTATTTCCGTAATCAATTTAGCTGGTAAAACAAAAAGGAATGCAGAAAATATTACACAAGTTTATTAGTCTTTAATTTGCAATGAACTTGGTTGCATAATATATCGTGCACGGGAGTTACTGAAGGGGCGTTGTCAGAAAGTTCAAAGAGACTTCGCAGATACAAGATAACTTATTTATATGTTGGGTTTTTATATTTATGGTGTGTGTAAAAATTAGGGCTATAAAATCCAATAAGTTTACAAACTAACGAATCCTAGTATAAAATTACGACTGGTATTATCCGTAATAATTTAAGTATTAATATCTGTTTTAGAAAAGCAAAAAGACACTGTCGCGGTGATAAAAGTCACCCATGCGCGCGCGCCGATATTATTTCTTTAGCTAAATTAAGATAAAGACTATGACATAGTGTGTATTGATTAGCCTCGTGGTCACATACTTATTTAAATGAAGATGGTAGGGAGGGGCAATGCTTTTAATAATTTAATAATTGAATGGATTCTCCCAATGTTAAGGCTACCATCATTATTATTAGTATTATCACAGAATAATAATAAGTACTGGTATTATTATTCATCTACTTATTTATGTTTTAGGAGAATGGGTAAAAGAGGAAAGAAAAGCAGTCTTCCGGAGGAACATCATAAGAAAAAGAAGTCTGATGCGAATATACTAGATACATGCAACAATGAAACTGTGCCAGAAGAAGTCTGCAAGAATGTAAAAAAAGCTAAAAAAGAACATTTAAATGAAATTGAAAGCACCGAAGATATTTGTGTAAGCGAAACGACACAAAATGAAGACAACCAGAACACAAATAGGAAAAGAAATAAAAGTAAAAACAAATTAAAAAAAAGTGTTGAAGTTACAGATGATATAAAATCAGTTGCGCAGGAAAAAACTATTTCTATAAAACCAACAAAAATAAGATTTGTTGATGATGCACCACAAGTGGTTGCTAGTGGATCTGAACAACCAACCAAGAAAACTAAAAAATCCAAGAAGCAAAATACACAAGAAAATGATGAAGAACAAATTAACGAAGAAGATATTGATAACTTTTGTGACGAACTAACGGAAGAAGATAATGTGCAATTTGATAACTGGGTTAAATTAATAGAAGCTAAGTTACACGCTAAAAAATAATTTTAAAAATTAATTTTATTTTTTATTTAGTGATTATCCAAATGTCAAACTAATAGTATAGGGTAAATGCTCACTTTGTGGTCACTGAACCTTTTTTGGCCACTTAAGACAAAATAAAATGATTTCTTATATTAATAGTCAGATGAATCAACACGAGATAATTTATAATTTTTTTTTTAAATTTCATAATATGCTGCATATTAATTAAAATGTAAAGTGGTAAAATAGAGGGGTGTAAAAATAATAAAGATAATCAAAACTGGTACATCTGCCCTATCAGCTTAAATCCACCTCCTCTTGAAAATGTTTTGTTTCTGACGTTCTTAGGTGGCACCTTAGAATAAAAAAATAATCTAAGGGTGCCACCAGTGCTGGTCTAAAATTGAATAAAATATTTTTGATTTTGACCGACTCATAAATTCGGCGTGGCGCGGTATAATCTCTATTTTATTGAATCATCTTTGCCATAATCTTTGCTAATCTGCGGATTAATATCGCAATGTTTTGTGGCTGCCACCAATTACGGACTACGGTAACTTTTAACGTTTCCAATCCAGACACGCTTCTCGATTCTGCGATACGATTGGTCGTTCAACAGCGTACGTCAGCTGTTTTGACCAATCGTATCGCAGAATCAGAAACGCGTCTGGATTGTAGACGTTAAAAGTTACCGTAATCGGGGCTCGCAAAATATTTGCAATTTACATCAGCGATCCTCTATGACAGCAACACCTATTATTTGAGAACAAAGTATGAACAAAGAGACAGCCACTTCCGCGTAAAATTGCAAGTTGTCTTAAATTAATTTAAATAAAATTAACGACCTACGTTAAACTTGTAACTTTCTATGTAAAGTAAATTTAAAAAAAAATGTTGAATTATTATTTATTAAATTCACTTGTAAAGGTGCGGCGAACGTAGGTATATTTTTGGTCCTTTTGGTATAAGTACTATACTCTATGGTCTTATACTATCTTTGGAAGTAAAGTGTTTACTTGTCAATGTCAACATGTCATTGTCAAAAGTGTCACAAACGGCATGTATGTCATTGAAGAGGTTATGATGTTGTGAAATTAATTTCATGTAGACATTTTTCAGTGTAACAAAGTATATTAACTTAATTTTGAAAGACATTTAAGTTTTAAAACTATGACTCGCTTTGCTCGTGCAAAAGGTTCCAAGTCCTCTAATGAAAAAGCCCCTGAAGACAGCACGCCATGGGAGGTGATGAAGGAACAGTTGTTACAATCCAAAAAAGAAAACGAAGAAAGCAAAAAGCGAGCAGAGGTACATAATCTTCAAATGTCTATTTGTTTAGTCTGTATTTACTAGACAATGTCTATTTGCTAGTAAGTTTACTTAAAAATCTTCTTAATTAAGTTTCAGACTACATACATTCCTATTCAATTAATTTTGTTTTAATTTTAGGCTGAAAATCAACGAATAGAAAACTATCAAAACTTCCTGAAAGAACAAAAAGTTCAAAAGAAAAAGGCCACATGGTGTGACTTTCCAGATGCACCTAAAAACCAACAAACCGATCAACCTCCAAGGAAGAAGAAAAAGGTAGAAGCGCTCCAAACAACATTAAATGATGGTGCTGATACAGTTGTTAGCAAGCCTTCACAGAAGAAGAAAAAAAAGAATAAACCTAATAACCAAGCAGATTCTGCTACAGTAAATCAGGATATTAATACTGAGATACAATCTAGTGATATCACAAGTGGAAAAGAAGTGCCTACTCCACCAAAGAAGAAAAAAAATAAGAAAAAGAATTCCAAAGAGCAAGATAATACAGAAAATACAGTTAAAAATGAATCCTCAGAGACAAATGCTGCCAATGAAGACAACTTACAGACTAACAATAAGCTTTCAAGTAAAAAGAAAAATAAAAAAAATAAAACTGCCCCAAGTAATAAACCAGATGAATTACAAAACAACCAAACTAAATCTCCTATTCAGAGTCAGAAGGGCCCTGTCCCCAACAATCAACACAACATGAAACAACAAAAAAAGAAAAAGCCCAAAAATCTTGTCAATGGTAAACCAGTCAGGAGGAAAGAAATTAATGACCACAGTTTCCAACTTATCATCAATGGAAAAGAAGTTGAATTGGTTAGATTCGATGGCTTTCCTGTCATGAAGAAGGACGCTGAACGTTTGCAAGAGTTGAAAAAGAATATGATAAATAAAGGAATACCTAAGAGTGAAGTTCAAAGGACTATGAAATTAGAAAGGAGACGGGCTGAGAAAGCTCTTGCTAGGATGAAGAGAGAAGTGTGTTATAACTGCAGGAAAGGAGGACACAATCTGTCAGACTGTCCCGAGTTGAAATCTAAAATACCTGGGGTGGATGCACCAGAAGGAGTTTGCTTTAAGTGTGGCTCCACAGAGCACAAGCAGTTTGACTGCAAAGTGCATAAAGATACAGAATTTAAGTTTGCTACCTGTTTCATTTGTAAAGAACCAGTAAGTATTTGGCAACTGATGTTTTGATTACATCATTGATCTATATTTTTCTAAATATTTATAAAACTTTTTTTTTCAGGGCCATATTGCAAGGCAGTGTCCTGACAATCCCAAAGGTTTATACCCTAATGGAGGTAGCTGTAAATTGTGTGGAGATGTAACACATCTGAGGAAGGACTGTCCAACTGTAAGTTTGTTGATAATGTTCCATAAAATTAGGTTCAAGTTTTAGGATCTATCAAAGTTATAATTTCATTCTTTTCTTTTCAGGTTAAAGATAAAAAAGAAGATTCATCTATAAAACTGCACACATTGGAAGATAGCAATATTGAAGATATTGGAGTGCAAACGAAAACATCAACAATTGAATCAGTAAAAAAACCCAAGAAAATAAAGTTTTAGTCATAGCTATAAGCAGTGGGATTGTGAAATATCATCTTGATATGTATTTATATTGTACAAAAGAAAATAAATCAAATTACATACATATTTTATTTTAATAAATAATATCAATTAAAGTTCCATATTATAAGGTCACAGAGATCATAATTTACATAATTGTCTTTTTAGATAGAGATACTGTAAGTAATTTATTTCATTGATTGACACAAATTAATTGTTGATCAAGTCAGTCTGCTAGTCTACATTCTACAATGCGTTATAGGAAACTTGCGATATTTGGAACAGTCTGTCTTTCATTTGCTTAAAATGCCAGTTTCCAAAAATCAGAAATAAAAGCTTATTACATTAACCAAAATTATATTAATTGCAGTCGCAAAATATTGAGAAGGGTCTAGCAATATGTCCTTAAAGTCTGTAACCCGTTGAAAAAGAGGCTGACAATATTTATTTATTTATACTTCAATGCCAAAAATATTAACATTAGGCGAACTTAATGCCATAAGGCAATAGTGACCGAGTTTCTTGCGCTGCTTCTCAGCACTGGCCCATTTATTTTCCTGAAGCAGTGGTAGGGTTAATACTGGGACTTGTAAAAGTGCTTTAATAAATTAGTTTTTTATGACTACAGCGAGTCGAGGCTCGCTAGCAGCTGCTCCATAGACTGTTGCGCGATCTGTCCGGTGATGCCCTCGGGGCTGGCGGGGTCCTCGCGCGCCAGGATGCGTGCCGCCTCGCGCAGGCAGCGCACGGGCTCCTGCAGCTTGTCCTTCAGCTGATCCTGCGTGATCAGCCCCGCGCTGAACTCGCTGCGGGCGAGGAACATCAGCGGCGCGTGCAGCTCGTATAGCATCATGCCTGGGGAAACGATTTGAGTTGTCTTGTTGGTCTTTTGAAAGGGAATGGAGAACAGATATCAGCAGCAGATATCTGTTCTCCATTACCTATTAGACCGGATTTATTGCCAGAAGACATTCTCCACCAGTCAACTGTTGATAATTATTTTTATTGGTCACAGAAAATAAAGTTACAGTTGGGTCTCTCACGAGATAGCGCGATGAATAGGTACGTTACGACGAATCATCAACGTCGTACTTATCATAGCTTTCCACAGTCGGCAGCAGTACACGCTGGAAGACTGAATTGATTAAATTCATGTGCATCTCACCCCTCATCCTGGTCTCGCCGGGCGTGATGACGTCAAGCGTGCTGAGCACGAGGCGGCAGAAGGCAGTTTTGCACTCCAGCACGATCGGGTAGGTCGTCGAGCGCGTATACGCGTTCATACAGCTGTATTAGCGAGTGCCTTATCGACAGCAGCAGCGAGTGCCTACACTCACCCCTCATCCTGGTCTCCCCAGGTGTGATGACGTCAAGCGTGCTCAATACTAAGCGGCAGAAGTCGGCCTTGCGCTCCAGCACGAGGTCGGGCAGGTCGTCGAGCGCGTTCCCCTCCACGCGTCCATACAGCTATATTAGCGAGTGCCTACACTCACCCCTCATCCTGGTCTCCCCAGGTGTGATGACGTCAAGCGTGCTGAGCACGAGGCGGCAGAAGTCGGCCTTGCGCTCCAGCACGAGGTCGGGCTGGTCGTCGCGTTCCCCTCCATGCGTCCATACAGCTGTATTAGCGAGTGCCTTATCGACAGCAGCAGCGAGTGCCTACACTCACCCCTCATCCTGGTCTCCCCAGGTGTGATGACGTCAAGCGTGCTCAATACTAAGCGGCAGAAGTCAGCCTTGCGTTCCAGCACGAGATCGGGCAGGTCGTCTAGCGCGTAGCCCTCAACGCGCCCATACGTTACAGCTATATTAGCGAGTGCCTCACTCACCCCTCATCCTGGTCTCCCCAGGTGTGATGACGTCAAGCGTGCTGAGCACGAGGCGGCAGAAGTCGGCCTTGCGCTCCAACACGAGGTCGGGCAGGTCGTCGAGCGCGTTCCCCTCCACGCGTCCATACAGCTGTATTAGCGAGTGCCTTATCGACAGCAGCAGCGAGTGCCTACACTCACCCCTCATCCTGGTCTCCCCAGGTGTGATGACGTCAAACGTGCTGAGCACGAGGCGGCAGAAGTCGGCCTTGCGTTCCAGCACGAGGTCGGGCAGGTCGTCGAGCGCGTACCCCTCCACGCGCCCATACAACTGCGCCAGAGAATGCTTCAGAGATAGCAGCAGCGCGTGTCGCGGGTGGAACACCGACTTGTACTGGAAACAATATCAAGAAGAATATAATTTCGCCACCTGGGCTGTGTTTGAATGTCAAATGTTTGTTCCTTTAAAATAACTTTTGCCGGAAGCATCTCCTAAGCGTGGCACTCCATCGTAAGTACCTACCTACATGTAGGTACTTATGCGTCGCCAAAAAGATCTTAAAAAAAGACAGAGCCTAGGATTAAGTACACTTGAGGTTTTTGCCTCAAGTGTAATGTTAGTTGTAAGTTCTTTTTAGAACCTTGATGAATCCTCAAGTCCTCAACTAATTTAAACAGGAAATGGTCGTAGAAAATGGATCGATCGTACGCATAGGCGATGAGGTAGTCACTTAGCTCCTAAGTAAGTAGGTACGTGAGGAAAAACAAAGAGAGAAGTGAATCTTCGTTTCGTGAAGCTCAATACCCACCGCAATGGATAATCATTTGGACATATTTCCCATCTGGAGACCATAGAGTGTGAGTTAGTTCAATAAGCCTAAGTTTCGTCTCTGTGGTTACACAAAATAGAAATGGAGTGCTTATACGCCTGTGTGTTTTTTGTTTGTTTACTCTTGTATGATTGCTCTGTTTTTCTTCTTCTTTTCCTGTACATTGCGCCCCCCTGCTGACAACAGAGGGCCCCCGCTGAAAATCAGTTTCGAGACATGCCCTGGCGCGGTCTTGATGTATGCTGACCGGGTGCCTTTTTGTCAGAGCTTAGGGGCACAAGCAGATCTGTACATTAATTTGTGTATCTCCTTCATTGTGTATCTATCTATGTTTTTCCTGCTTGTATGTCTTTCTTTCAAATAAAAAAAATATTCTATTCTATTCTATTCTATTCTGTACCTTATTGAGAGTAGCCTCGCGCTGCTCGATGGCCTGCGGGCCGGGTTCTAGCGCGTCCAGCTGGTCCAGCTCGGCCTGCACCACGCCCAGCAGCTTGCGCATCGCCGCGCTCGACGTCTTGAACTGGCACTTCTTGTCCGAACATGTCCAAGGTGCTTCGTCGTCTGAAACGGAGATGACATGGTGGTTAAGTTTTACCGCAAGTTCTTTAGATCCTCTTTATAAAGTTTACAAACTTGACTAAGTGTGTCGCTCTTCATCATGGCTATACTTAGCTACAAGCAACAATTACGTTAACTCCGCATCTAGGTAGGTATGATAAAATGTTTGCAGACAAAGCAAAGTCAGACTCGGGCAGTTTAGTTGTTAGACTGTGTTCATTTCGGTGTCTAAAGATTGGCGCAGCGCGGGCGCTCAAGATAGGTGGAAGAGAAGAAAGCCTCTAAGTAGGTACTAAATGGAAATTACGCGGCGCCGTAATTGCTAACTTTTGGAACAAAGATTAGGTTCTTACCTAATGGATTGCTCGCCATAATAACCCCATTATCACACTTTTGACATTTCAACGTGCTGAGGTGGGTTCCGAGCTCAGAGGGGTCGGCGCAGCGCGCGCATTCGCAGCTGAAGAACTTGGACTCCAGCAGATAGTCGCGCCGCACGATCGTGGGGGATAGCGCGTGGGTGTAGCACAGGTGCAGCGTCTCTCCTGACTTGATGGGAACTGCTGATCTCACTAGGACCCTGCGGAAGACACATGAAAAGACTTTGAGGCTTTTGATCTGGTGGTTTTCGAACCCAGTCACATGAGGCGTCAGGGACTGGAACCAGTTCCCGATGGCTGGCTTAATGTGTAGAATGGGACCATCCTGTATATGGGACTATCATTATGGGATCACCCATTTAATTAATTTTGTTACTTACTGGTAATCATTCTGTAAGATGGTGTGGACAATGTTTGGCACGCAACTGTGCGCGGAGATAGCGAGCCGAGGGTAGATGGCGCGAACGCTGAAACCCACACGGGACGGGACTTCCACAGAGTTCACCTAAAGAACAAACTTTTATTAGGAACGAATCCTGGATATTGCCAGACACCCATAAACCAAAGTAATTCATGTCCATCGTAAATTGATGATCATTACCATAAGGTGAGTAGAAAAACTAATAGGCTAGTTTTCGTTTCATCAATCAATAAAAAGTGAATCAAATGGACACAAAAGTCTTCAGGGTTTACATACTTCAAGGATCCCACAGACGCGCTGCACCAGGTCCTTTTCAAAGCGGCTGCCGAGCTTGCAGTGGTCCACCAGGAAGTCGGCGATGTTGACCTGGTCGGCCGCCCACGTGGGCCGCTGCTGGCGCGCCGCAGTGTGCGTTTCCATCGCGGCTAGCTCGCGCTCCCAACGGTCGGGGTCGTTCTCTTTTGCCAGAAGCAACCTGGGAAGTACGCGATTGTAAGGAGGTAAATGTAACCCATCTTACTTTGTACGCCTAGAGCAGTAGACTAGGCAATAACAACATTTATTAATGTATAGGGAGATCTGTAGTCACACAGTCACAAAAACGCCTAGTGTGACTAGGCGTTTTTGTGATCGTTTGCCGTAGGTGTGCTAAAAGCACATGACTTTCCTCATAGCACAGGACTTCTTCGGATCTTTACAAACAACGATAAGCCTATGTAAAAATACTGAACACGTACGTAATAATAGGTAAAGCCACCTAGCTGCAGCAATGATCAATCTTGGTTGGGCAAGGTGGCAAGGACAGTAGTGCCGCCCTGTTCCGACGGACTCCAGGCTACAGGCGGTCAACCGCATGATATTGTCACGGGCACCCAAGCTACGTCCTCCACGAGAGAGATATTTTATGAGTTGTCTGCACGAATAAGTTCGCATAAGGTATACCTACCTCAATGGTGTGATGCAGTCCAGCTGCGGCGCGGCTGCGGTCCAGTCCTCGACGGGCTGGAAGCGCACCTTGGCGGCGGCGAACAGCGCGCACTCGGCCCGGTGCGCGGGCGCCGCCTCGCACTCCGCGCCGCACACGGGCCAGCCGCACCGGGAACACACAGTGTTCTCCACCGGGATGTAGCAGCCGAGGCATAGTGGAGGGGTGTCTGGACAATGAGTTAGACTTTTCTCAGTTTTCTCAGTTACTATATCAGATCACTAAGGAGGTCTTACTCCATAGCTCATTAAACGCAAAGTAGTAAAATTAACTTTATACTTGTCCTAGGCTAGCTTAGGAACTCGTACGCTGGAAATTCATTCACAAAAATTCCCAAGTCTTTATTCACAATACTCGTTAGAAAAAATTGGCGTGGAACTGTGATTATAAAAGACGAGTGCGAGAAAGTTAAAATAAATAAAATTATTCACCCAGTATTATTATTATCAGACTCATGTTATCATATCAGGTCACTAAGGAGGTAGGTGGTACCACCTACCTAATCCATAGCTTATAGTAAAACTTATACTTGTCCTAGGCTAGCTTAGGAACTCGTACGCTGGAAATTCATTCACAAAAATTCCCAAATCTTTATTCACAATACTCGTTAAAAAAAATTGGCGTGGAACTGTGATTATAAAAGACGAGTGCGAGAAAGTTAAAATAAATAAAATTATTCACCCAGTATCAGCCACTATTAATTTAGACAAAAATTTATCATCTGTCCAGAGTCTGAAAGTGCTACATTTTTTAATTTTTAGGGTTCCGTAGCAACTAGGTACATGTTTTTCAGAATACACGGAACAAACAAGTAGGTAGTGTAGGTACAACGACTTATAATTTTTGGTATTCCGAGTAGGTATTTCCGAGACGGGAATAACTAAAAGTCTAGGTGTAGTGTACCTACGAGTACTACATAATTCAAATGAAGGGCTCTAATTTTGTTAGCAAAATAATAACGCAACTTAAAGAATTTAAGAAATTTTCAGGCTGTGTCCCTTTACACAAAGCTAGTGTACCTACTTACCTACTTTAACTTACATAATAAGACACAAATCATGTGCGATTAATGTACGAAACTCATAGATTATCGAATGCAACTCGCACTTGACCGGATTTTATTATGACATGTGGCGGAAAATATAAATTACCGCCGCCGCTAATAATCTTTAAGTTTGTAATAGTTTCAAAACTTTATGTTGTGTTCTCGTAAAAGGATTAATGACTTACCGGGCTTTGGGCCGACAGCGAACGGTGTGTCCGTAAATATTAATTCACCACTTTCTAAATCCTTATTTGCCACCAAATAACGTCCGTATTTGTCGTTTTGGAGAACATCGTAGTGGCTGGGCGTCTCTGTAGCCATCACTCGTCAGTGGTGTACCAGGCTCATGAAAACAAATGATGCTGTGTTGCGGGACTGACGCGGCGCTTGCCGACTGAATAAAATTAGCGGCTATAATAAGACGCAGACCATTCGAGAATTGGGCCGACGGATCAGGAATCTGCATACATATGTAACATTAAATCCCTTATTGAACTGCAGTGACAAAAATATATTATAAGAGTTAGCCGGAAAAATATTTTTTTATTACAAAAATTGTCGCATAATTTAAGGGCATCAAAGGGCATCAAGGGTTCCATATTCTATAACGTCAGTATTCTCCTAAATTAGCTGAAAAGTTAAAATTAGAGCAATTTCTAAACTTTCATAATTATTAAGCGCACTTTAGTAAAACTTTATCGCCCTGTTTCACGGATATTTCAGGTAAGTATTTTGGTATAACCCTAGTAACTGAAAAGAAAAACACGACCAGTGTTTACTAGTTAAGTGCGATCACCCTGTTACCTAATTTATTTACTATCTTATTATACTTAAACATTGTTTATTTACTATACTTATTAGCATCGTTACGTAATTTAATTGATTATCTAATTGTAGTTAACTTCACTATCAATAAACAGACAAAAGAAAGCATTAATTATTGTCTGGCTGAATTGGAAACTCGCCAACTTTTTACGAGAAAATTCTTGAAAACTACTGTACTACGCCGCTGAAAGTTCAAGACGACCGCGGGGCTCTGACTCCATTTATTTGATAAATGTGTTGAAAGATACCATAATTTAATATTTTTCTATAGTGATGTTAAGTTAAATTTTACAATATGTTGGTTGTCAACCGGACCAGAGAATAGAACCCGGAGCATTATTATCACGCAACTTCACAGTACCTAAGTACCTACTTATTTTAATTTTGCGTGGGGGCAACGATAATTTTTCCGCATAGTATGTAATAATATCACCGTAAGTAGGCTTAGAACGATTAAATAGGTTAATATTGTGTCAATGCAAAGCCTTATAGATCAAATAAGATTGTTTTTGAAAAATCTACATGGATTCTCTTGCCATTTATTTTTCTCCGTTTTGCCGTAATTAATCAATGCTTTTTTCCTAATTATGTCAGTTTTTGAAAGTGTATTTAACAATGTTGATGCAATTTGGGGATATTTTCAAATTCCTACAGTAAAGGCAGCAATCTCTAAAGAAATCGTACCTTGTGTGCGGTCGGTAAGTTTGATTCATAATCATATCTGCAACGTGATAATAAAGTTTTGGAAAGTTATTGTATTGGCTAAACCTACTACTTAGTTTATTAGCACACCCTGATGATCTAGGTTCTGTTAAAAACATCCATATGAGTAAACTTTTGACCCCTAGTTACTACAACCTCTACCTCAAAAGTTCTATTATTAAGTAGATAAGACAATGGCGAGTTTTGTTTTAATTTGAATATGTATCTAATCTTTAAATTTTTATGAAAATAGGACGGATCATTGGCAGAAAAAGTTATCTGTAAAGACGAAGAAGGAAATAGAGTCCAGTGTCCGCGCGACTGTCATGATGATGATTCGGAAGACTATGAATATAGTTTTGAAGATATGAATCACACTGTAAGTATTAATTAAAATAATATAAATGAACTATACTATAAGTTCATAAAGTTTCGAAAGGGATATTTAATTTGTTTACTGTTTGTGTTTCATGTTTGCCCGTTTGTTGGTCCCGCGCTTGTAGAGCTGCGAATAACACAGGAAGTTGTTATATTTGTACCTTCCATAGCAATACAATCAAAAGACTTCGATAAAATATTATACAATAATTTAAAAAATCTGATTATTTCTTTTATATGAAATGTGAAAAAAAGCATGTATATTTTACAATTATTTAGAAAATATGTTAGTTGACTAGACTTTTTAGCTTCTTAGTGACGTCACTGTGTCATTGACGTCACAATTCAGCTGATGAACTTTTTGTTTTAATGTGTGCTAACAGGGTGAAAAACTAGGAAAAATAAGTAGTTAGTGCATTTAAAAATATAAATATGGTCTCAATTGTCCTGATTAATTTGCCTTGAGCTTTTCGGGTATTAAAAGTGCTTATTTGTAAATTTATCAATATGACGTTTTCCGGCAAAGTGAAGTGAAGTTGCGCCGTCTGGTGGCGATCAGTGTCAACCTAAAATTGTCTTGTGGTACGGTGCGGAGGTCTGCTTGGCAATTTTATTGCCTGAAAATCACAAGTTTGCTAGGTTCAATTTGTGAAATAATTTATTAAGATGTAAGTAATATTTTTGCCTTTCATTTCACCCGATTCGAGGCATAATCATAAGGTCATAAAAGCTTTTCTTACGTGGTTAGGTTAACTAGGATGGAGCCGGTTTTAGTCACAAAATTTTGGCTTTACATCTTTATTCCAGCTTGTTTTCGTATTTTAATTGACTATATTCATGACCCTAGTTCTGTACTTGATGTATGGCAATCTTAATTCATGGCTTATCCGCTTCGATTGATTGGGATCATCCGATCGAAACGTCACTGGGTCTGTCGACGCATGTGATTTCTTCATGGCTATCGGATTCGGCACCCAAGAGCGAAGGTCAAGTTTAGGGTCACCGCCTTGTGCGTTACTGCTCCTCATCGTAATGTGTTACGTTAACTGTAAGAACGAAAGTGGCCAGTCATAATATCTGCATGTTATGTAATACCTCTAGGTACTGCAAATGGCTTGTAAATAAGTGTCTATAGCAAGCTCTATTCCGACCCTGACACAGCTGGCACTCGATGCTGAATAGTCATTTTGCTGTTATGTCTTTTTGCAATACAACACATTAGATTGAGCATTCCCTATTTACTCAGCTATAAACTACTTTTGCTAAGCTACTGTGTTACTGCATTACCCAATGTATGCTTTGGATAGGTATTTATTTATCAATGTTTGCAGAAAATGGCTCCCCCATACTATGCTGATCTCGGAAAGAAGGCCAACGATGTGTTTGGCAAGGGCTACCACTTTGGTGTATTCAAACTTGACCTGAAGACTAAGAGCGAGTCTGGAGTTGAGTTCACCAGCAGTATCACCTCCAACCAGGAGAGCGGAAAGGTAAGATCCCATGAACTCATTTATATTAAAGTATTTTATCAATACATGTAAAATCCAGAAGTAATAAACTTAAGAATTAATTAATTTCCTAAATAAATACTGGATATTTAGATCGAACAAATATTTTATTATATTTTCAGTATGAAAGTTAACCTTTTGTATTTCTTACTCTTTTAGCTATACTAAAATCAAATATGCATGTCAGACTTATCTTAAGATCTCTTATTTTGAATATTTCTTTGATGTATGAATCAGATTTAACTTTGAACACCTGTGTACCATTAAATTTATTTGCAATTGTTATGACAGGTGTTTGGCAGCCTTTCCTCAAAGTATGCCGTGAAAGACTACGGCCTAACGTTTACAGAAAGGTGGAACACTGACAACACACTCGCCACCGACATCACTATCCAAGACAAGATCGCCGCTGGCCTCAAGGTTACCCTGGAAGGAACCTTCGCACCACAGACTGGGTGAGTCCGGCAAGAATTATTTACATTACCATAAAAATATATTTCTGACAGATTACTCATTACTCGTTTTATCAAAACATCTACAAAACAATAACATGTTTATGAATATGTAAATTTTTAGGAGCAAGACTGGCAAGTTGAAGACCTCATACGCCAATGACACAGTAGCTGTGAACACAAACTTGGACCTGGACTTGGCCGGGCCCATCGTCGACGTGGCGGCCGTGCTGTCGTACCAGGGCTGGCTCGCGGGAGCCGTCACACAGTTCGACTCACAGAAGGCCAAGTTCGCCAAGAACAACTTCGCTCTTGGCTACCAGACCAACGACTTCGCCCTCCACACCAATGTGTGAGTACCAATTTACACAATGCCACATAAAACCACTCAGTCATGAAATATTCAAGTGCAGCCCGGTGATATTGATTTTATAGGATTACATAAGCCTAGTTGAGATTTGCAAGGATGTCGCTTGTCCTCTCTGCTAATGTAAGCCAGTTATGTCTAGTCTTGTGTGACATTGGATTCAATTTACTAGTTACTTTTGTTCATACATCATTATGGATGGCAGTTGTTGATTATAATGTTACATGTTCATTTATTATTCATGTTAATTTATGTTATGTTATCTTGCACCTGATTAGCATATTTTAAGCATTGTTTAGTTTTTGAGATAAAAACTAATAATATGGCAACATAATTAGTATTTCACTTATTCAATTCATTGTTATCCCATATTAATTTTTGTCTACAAATATTTATATTGTTTGTTTTGCCTACAACTCCTCAACTACCATATCTTCGATATATCGGCTCTCTCTTTCTTACTCATAACACTATAAATGTTTGACTGTAATTAAAAGATTTTATGATTTTTTATCCAACAATCTGTACAGACCAAATAACTCTGTGCCAAATAACTCAATTTTTAATATGTCCTAACACTAAATTTCAATGTATACTATGTCAAATATTTATATCGTAAGAAATGTTATGAAACCTCTAAATGAAAAATGTTTGATCCAGTGACAACGGCAAGGACTTCGGCGGGTCCATCTACCAGAAGGTGTCGGACAAGCTGGACTGCGGCGTCAGCATGAAATGGACGTCGGGCTCCGCCGACACGCTGTTCGGCGTCGGCGCCAAGTACGCGCTCGACCAGGACGCCTCGCTGCACGCCAAGGTCAACAACAAGTCGCTCATCGGCCTCGGCTACCAGCAGAAGCTGCGCCCAGGTGAGGCCCCGCCTTCATACACATGTTGACACCACCAATCAATGAGGGCTATCGTTTTTATACTTAACAGTTGGCACCCCTGGCGATTGACAGGACCTTACTCTACAGTGGCGCCATCTTGATGAGTGCAAATGCGATAGTCCTCCTACCACTTTAGCGCTCACCAGTTGGTGCCACTGTCTTCGCTACTAGCAAGTGACAGGACCTTACTCTACAGTGGCGCTAACTGGTGAGCGCTAAAACTATAGCCCTCAATGACGTACTTTTTAAGACTGTCAAAACGAAACTCTCCCATAGATTTTGTATGACACTACAAGCAAGTGACGTCACTATTTTAAACTACTTTTTTCAATTACAATGCGACCAAAAATCGTAATTTACAGGTAATTTAAAATTAATTAAATTTTTAAGACCAGAATGAAGTGTCTTTTTAGAAAAGTTGTGATTTCGAATTATTGGGGAATGGTGTCAAATTGTCTATTCTGCGTCATTATCAGATTTACTAGTCGACTGAGACTTATTGAGAGTTGTAACTGAGACTTATTAGGAGTCACCCGCATGTAATAAACTCGCTTTTCGGGCTCGGATACTAGTAGAAGTTACGCCTAAGTAAAACGAGACCTTGATCCTACTTCTATCGACTGAGACTTACCGGGAGCGACCGGCATGTAAGTTACGCATAAAAATACATTTAAATGAGCACTCGCACTCAATAATCGTAAAAAGTCTTAGATTTTATGAACTTAAACAAGCTACAAGTTTGGCTTATCATGTAAAGAGGAAACCCACATGCTTGTATCAGCATTGTAAACTAAATCTTCTGCATTTGAATCTGAAACATGCAAAATACATATTATTTGGTATCTGCTTGCCTGATTTTGAACTAAATAGAAATATGAACGTGTACATGTGAGAAGTAACTACTATAGATACATTTTACACTTACTGGTCAACTATGTTTAACACAAACACTGGTATATTTATTTATCCCTTGCAGTTTTAGAACCCCCTGTAATGTTTTGGTGGTTATGTGGATAGTAACAACTAGATAAGGCTCTTAAGTGCCGATTCATGTTGCTATTATCAATCCAAATATGTCAATATCACATGTATGTATATCTTAAAAAAATGGTCATCAATCAACGTCGCATCTGACGTTGAAATAACTAAAACACGCTAGGCCTACCGAAAATAGAACACAATCAATTCACATCCCAGAGAAAGAGAAATCACGCGTGATCTTTCGTTTCCGCTAGGACGGATTCGCTTATCTGTTTCGCGATAGCACAGAGCAAATAATGATTACGAAATCTCGTGACTTGCAGGCGTGACGCTGACGCTGTCGGCCGCCATCGACGGCCAGAACTTCAACGCCGGCGGACACAAGGTGGGCGTGGCCCTGGAGCTGGAGCCCTAGGCTGTAGACACACGATGCCACGTCTGTTATCATAGCAGAGAAGCGTATATAGCAGAATCAATTGAACCTGTACCTTTGTAATTCTAATTAGTGTAACTGTGAGCGTTTAACGCGACGATCGACTTCTCTTCATAGTTCACGCCTCTGTTTTGCTGTTTCCAAAATGGCGGACGATTTTCTTTTGAAAAGTTTAGCGGAGATCACGTATTTCCGGGCACGCGGCGTTTCGACCCTCATTTGCTACTTATATTATTGATTCCTGATTGAATTTAAACGTAACAATAATCGTCTTGTAAATAAGCACCTATGGTGTACTACAATATTGAATAAAAATGAATAGTCTGTTGCGATCAGCATTTATTTGTTTTATTAGCCATCCTGAAACATCCCTTCCCTAAACTTACGCGTCCGCCATGTTGTTCAGTGTATGTGGAAAGAGTGATATTTACGTTTGAATATGTATTTGTTGCCTTTATAATATTTTATTTTTGATTTCATTAAGATGTTTAATAAAGTATTTTTAAACATTTTCCTATTTTATCAATTAATAGTTTAGATTTCATTAATTTCATTACGTTAATATATCTACAAATTCATTTTGTTTGTATCTTTTTTGTCCAGGCCTAGCATACTCGTTCTCATAAAAAGATCTCTGTATGTCGTCTCACTAATACTATTTTGAAGGTGAAGGTTGACATTGGATGATTTCCAAAATATTCTAACTAGACACGCGTTGGCAATGCCTTGGGGTCGTCGTCACTAGGAAGGAGTCAATAACATTTCCGCAATAGCGATAGTTCAAAGTGGTAGATGGTAGCCATCAAGTTTTGAACTCTAGGTTCTTTTCATTTAACCTTTCAGCGCCACATCAAATACAAAAGCCATCACTCTGACTCTACGCTTGATAAATTATGATATCAATATAAAAATTGTACCTATTCATTATTATTCAGTTTACATAAATTACATAATACTCAATTAGCCTATTACTGACATCATTTTTCCATCCGTCGTTGGCTTTGAAAGGTTAATGGGTCATGTCCTGAATGGTATAAAGCCCCTAAGACAAAATCGAGTAAAAAAAAAATACAAATTCTGTACTGGACGCTGCGTCGGTCTAAAAACTCAACAGTAGGTTAAGTATTGAGTCCACACTTGCAGTTACGACTGACCAATTCGATTTGGCTTCGTGGAATAGAATGGAAAGTGTATTGATCGGAATTTCTCAGAAGAATAAAATATGAGACAGAGAACAAAAGCAAAAGTGATCGATATCTAGCGAAAAGAATTAACTGATTAGTGCAGTGATGCTAATTGATCATTATTATTCTGTCGTAATTGGGATAAGGTACGGCAAACTAAAAATCGGTGGTCTGCGCCTAGGCTTAACGAAATAAAACAATGAAGTAAAAAAAAGTTTTCATTTATTAGATTAATATACAGACTAAAGTAAAAACTGGGATTACTGTATCATTTCTTCCTCCATGATCTTGGCCATCCACTCGGGCTCGGCGGCGGCGATCTTCTCGATGAGGCTGTTCACTTGGTAACACAGGCTTTGGATCTGCTTGTCCCATTGGGGTAGGATTTCTCGAGCTGCAAAACGAAGAACGAATCAATGAAATGCTTAAGAACTCGCTGAATGCTTTAAACGTTAGCTCAGTGGTCCCTGGAGGCATTCCAAGTGGTCCACGAAGACATCGTAATAAACAAGTGAAAAGTGGTCCCTGACAAGACAGAAATTTGGTAAAATGGTGCGTTAGCTGAATCCGGAAACACGTTTTACTGCCCTTATTGGGGCAACTTGGAAAGTAGTTCAATCAATACAAATGCAGCTCAAGTTGAATCTGTGCCAAATTTAATCATGTCATCAAATTATTCCATCCGCGAAACTTTAAAGTACTGTACTTGTAATTTTGTAGTAATAAATAAATAGATGCAGTTTCTTTCTATGTGTCCTTTTACAAGTCATCTTATGATTTCCATAATATGTATTGTAAGGCTGATTTAAAAAAATTGCGCCGTAGCTTTGTTATGTTTACTTTATATGAAATGGCGCTGTTGAGTATGATCCAAACTTAGCCAACATTCAAGATAACGAATGACGCAGGTCTCAAAACAATAAACATCTATTTATAATCTACTTTCAATTTTATTGGAACAAACAAAATGGCAAGTGAATGGCTGTAAAAGTACTACGACTATCTAGTTTATAATAATGTTCCACTGTTTATAATGCATAATTGCAGACTACTAGCACAGGAGGGAATCTTACTAGAGCCTACTAACTGATGCGAGCTCAATCTCAATGAGTTATGCAGTGACCGATTCGTAATACGCGGTAGATAATAAATTTAGAAAAAACAGCTCTGATTATATATTTTTTTGCATGGACTCATCGCACCACTATACATGTATCGTCTTCGACAGTAATGTTGCTTGCTGCTGAATGAACTTGCTGGGCAGCGGATATGCAAGGGGCCTAAACAAAGTTATACCAGTGCTCGTCGGGTTCATCCAGTGTCTAGTAGCTCAGTTGGAAGAGCAGTCGCCCGGCAAGCGGAGGGTCGTGGGTTCAATTTCCGCCTTAGGCAGTTCGATTTTTTAAGTTATTTATAATTTTCAAATTAGTTTGAGATGCGACTCTTACAAGTTAAAAATTAAATAACTATACCAGTGCTGCAGTGTAACGTGTTCTGGGGGCTATACACAAGGCATTGGATGTAGGTCGCTACCAACCAACCAATCTAGAACCAGCCAGTGCTCATTGGGGGAGGCCTATGTTTAACAGTGGACGTCCTGTGGCTGAAATGAAATGATGATACGGCCTTGGTGGGCGGCGCCTCTGTTGTCGCTGGCCGCTTGAGAGCTCGCTGTGTACAGCAGTAGGTACTCACTTTCAAAGTGCACTCGCGCGCTGATCTGGTCGATGTAGCCGTTCATGCGTCCCTCGCTGATCATGTGGGACGCGATGCGCTCGGCCTTGGCGGGCGGCGTCTCTGTTGTCGCTGGCCGCTTGAAGTTAGCTCGCTGTGTACAGCAGTACTAAGTTACTCACTCTCAAAGTGCACTCGCGCGCTGATCTGGTCGATGTAGCCGTTCATTCGTCCCTCGATCATGTGGGACGCATTGCGCTCGGCCTTGGCGGGCGGCGTCTCTTTTGTCGCTGGCCGCTTGCGAGAGCTCGCTGTGTACAGCAGTACTCAGTTACTCACTCTCAAAGTGCACTCGCGCGCTGATCTGGTCAATGTAGCCGTTCATGCGTCCCTCGCTGATCATGTGGGACGCGATGCGCTCGGCCTTGGCGGGCGGCGTCTCTGTTGTCGCTGGCCGCTTGAAGTTAGCTCGCTGTGTACAGCAGTACTAAGTTACTCACTCTCAAAGTGCACTCGCGCGCTGATCTGGTCGATGTAGCCGTTCATTCGTCCCTCGATCATGTGGGACGCATTGCGCTCGGCCTTGGCGGGCGGCGTCTCTTTTGTCGCTGGCCGCTTGCGAGAGCTCGCTGTGTACAGCAGTACTCAGTTACTCACTCTCAAAGTGCACTCGCGCGCTGATCTGGTCAATGTAGCCGTTCATGCGTCCCTCGCTGATCATGTGGGAGGCGATGCGCTCGGCCTTGGCGGGCAGCGCCTCTGTTGTCGCTGGCCGCTTGCGAGAGCTCGCTGTGTACAGCAGTACTCAGTTACTCACTCTCAAAGTGCACTTGCGCGCTGATCTGGTCGATGTAGCCGTTCATGCGTCTCTCGCTGATCATGTGCGAGGCGATGCGCTCGGCCTTGGCGGGCGGCGTCTCTGTTATCGCTGGCCGCTTGTGAGACCTCGCTGTGTACAGCAGTAGGTACTCACTTTCAAAATGCACGCGCGCGCTGATCTGGTCAATGTAGCCGTTCATGCGTCCCTCGCTGATCATATGGGACGCGATACGCTCGGCCTTGGCGGGCGGCGTCTCCAGTAACGCGCCCAGCTCCTCGAACGTGATGTTGTTGTACAGCTTGCTGGCCGACAGCAGGTTGTGCTCGAACACGGCGCGGTCCAGGATCGTGGACCCGTCCGACATCACCGCCTGGAGGACAGTGTGGTAACAATGTGGGTCATTTTCAACTACTATCCGTTTAAGTTTGCCGCTGGCGATATGACGTCACTCGAAGGGAAGCGTTTTTTTTAATTATTTTTTTATGCATAACAAGGCAGGGATTTGACCACAATCGCACCTGATGTTAAGTGGGATGCAGTCTAGGATGGTACATATCTGCCCTGTAAGTGCTTATTCACTCTCGCCTTGAAGAGGCCCGGATTATAGTTTTCGGGTTTATAACTATAACAAACTATTATTGATAAAAATTGTGTATTTGCGTAAAATAAGACACATTAATTGCGTTTAATCGCGGTTGGGGAAGGGGACGCGCATTCCACGGACCAGCAAACTTAGCACGAACGGGTTGCTGCACCTTCGTCACCGACGTCACCGCGCGCGCTCCTCTATATCGTTTACTTTCCTACCAATAACTGTTTAACATAGTCTTTTATTAAACCTTAACAATACAATACAGTCCACTGCACTCATTTCATCATTCCCGGTCGAGGCCCCTACAAATACAACTACTCAAAGGATGCATGTTGGAAATGTAGTTGACATTAACTTTATCAAGTTCTTGAAGGACATTTTCAGATTGAGACAACAGAAATATTTGAAAATAGACAGTGTTCAGCAACAAGGAGTTGCAGTTGCAGCAGTAGTGACGAGAGGAGGGAATAGTAGTGACTGCAATGTCATTTCTCTCAGTAATATTATTTGAATGTTTTTCTTCTCATCTCAATTTGTTGGTATTAAAATTCTGTGGTTGGTAAAAGTAATTTTAGATGACTAAACAAAAACATACTCAACTATAGTATGGTTTGTGGCATACACTATTTTGGCACAAATATTTTAGCATCATTCTGAGATTCTGGCTTACTTGAGTATAATATAACCAAAAGTTCGACGTTAGGGACGACTTACTTTCTGATGCGTCTGCATTAAGGCTTCAAATTCATGTAGCTCAGATCGGCGAATTATACGGTCGAGGTACATTTTTTCTAGGATTGAGTAAGCAGGCAGTTGTTGGCACCTTTCGTCTTTGAACAGAGTGGCTAGCATTCTGGATCTCTGTTGACCTTAGGAAATAAAAAGGAAAGTTTATTTATCATACAAAATGTATATTGTGTTTGCACTTTGCAGAAACTAAGTTTAATCTATTTCGTTTTTTGTCAAAGAGCAATTACATAAAATATTTCAATATTGCTACTTGTAATAATCATATGTATTAGCTAACTATCTTACCAGCTGAGGCTAAAACTGTGCAAATGAGAGCATTTCTGAGGCATGTCATTCTTTCATCTTCATGAATTATGTTTCTGTATGATAATTCATTGTACCTTTGTGCAGCTTCAATAAACTTCCTAAAAGATATTTAAAAAATGTAGGAAATTCTAAGAATTATATTATTATACAAAAAAATATTAAATATTGGAGGCAGATTTATTTGTAAGAAGCCTGAAGGCAATGAACAATCAATTTTCTCCTGAACTTTTATCACCATTCGCTACACAAATTCAAATATTAATTGAATATCTCATACCTGCGGTAATCCAGTACCCTAGCATAGCAGACTTTATAGTATATCTGTAGTTGTTCATTAGTGGTCTCAGCTTGCAGCAAGGAGGCTCTGTTGACGAAGGCTTCGGCCTGCACAGGGTCATCCACCTCGAGGTACAGGCGGGCAATCTTCAGATAGGTCTCCAATTTGTAGTCTACAGAATATTGCCTGAAATGACACAAGGATATATTGATATAATCTAAAGCACCTTGATTATGAATCATTAACTTTTTGAAATAAAATTTTCATTGGAACCGTCATGTTAACTTTATTTACAATAAACAGATTTTTTTTAAACTAAGGCAAACCTAACTCTAAACATAATTTTCATTGAAATAGCAAATTGGAAAAAAAAATTATAATAAGTTTTACAGAGAAATACATACTTTTGGCCAGTTTCAAGTGGTATTCCAACAAGAACATTAGCAGCTTCCTTCCAGTTTTGATTGCGCTCATAAATGTCAGCTAAATGTTGTCTGATACTTGCCACCTGAAAATTAGAATAAAAACCTGGATTGAATAATAATAAATTAATACAAAGAATGCAGACCTATATTATTAGTAAAATATATTTCAAAGAATTTCTTATCAATTTACACTAAATTAAAACACTTAGGTAAAGCAATATAAATAAGTATTACCTGTTCCTCAAATGAAATCACCCTAGGTTGTATAACGTCCAGCGCAAAATGAGAGACTTCCCGAGAAACATTGTCATTCAGCAACGCCAGGTGCGTGCTGACATCCGTGAGCAGTTGCCGAGATATCACCAAGCTCACATTTTCATTCACAACTGAAAAGATTGTAGACATTCATGTTAAAATACATAAAAATTATAGCAAACATAAATTTTATCGCATTTTTGGCAATTTTATTTTAAAGGTATAGTTTGATTTCCTTTGATATGTTACTCACTTGCTTCAACAAATGCTTTTAATGTCTCAGCTAACTCTCCCTCAGGATTTTTCAGGATCTCCATGAGAACATTACGGTACCTGAAATGTTTATTATCTTTTACATTAAATACTTAAACCGGGGATCATTC
Organism: Ostrinia furnacalis; assembly: GCF_004193835.3. Classification (NCBI taxonomy): domain Eukaryota; kingdom Metazoa; phylum Arthropoda; class Insecta; order Lepidoptera; family Crambidae; genus Ostrinia; species Ostrinia furnacalis. The sequence continues at coordinate 662,453 of NW_021132042.1, read as the reverse complement.
AGAATGGTGGTTCTCCGAGGCTCAAATCTAGCAGAGGATTGCTGATACGATAAGGATCAATGCTTTCAGTAGAGATGTCTCCAATGCAAAAACAATAGCGAACTAACAATATTGGTTAGGTCTACCTGATAAATCAGTTGCTTGTACTTTAAGCATAGTTTGCAACTGCTAATTTGTTATTATAAGCCAATATAAGTACTAAATAATGTGATATTGTTCTAGATTTATATTTTTAAGGTAGTTTTCTTTACCCACTTTTCAGCTTGGTCTTTGTGTAAGCCTCCGGAATTTCTCAGTTCACTGAGATATTGTCTAACTCCTTGCAAATTAAACGGCATTTTGTTTTTCTTAAACTTCTTAATTATTTATTTATAATTTAACGTTAAATACGTTGAATTTTTTCCGAAGAAAAACAAAAATTATTTGTTTTTTCTCCGGTTTTTTTTTGTCAGTCAGAATTTTGACTTTATATTTTTTTAATTTACTGCATTGGATTGAAGGTATTTAGCCAAACTTACAGTTCCTAAAAGTGAGGTCCAACAAAATATTTTAATAAATTACCGGTTTTCTCTATGGATTAATGTTATGGTTATAAAACCGACGAATGTTCGTCATGCGTCTTCTTAATACACAGTTCCCTCCCATGCGAATGCGATAGCTATGTGGGCCTAGCTATAATGTGCATGGGTAAATTGCAGTATTTATATTTGTGTTGTAAACTAGCCCTACACTATATACCTACCTTTCCTATAGCTATTGCATACTACCTTTGGTTTTGGTACGTGAAGCAAGACGAATTACTTTAAAACTAAAAGTACTGTACGCTAAATATCACAGTGGGTCTAGACAAAGTGCAAATTATAATCGCAAACCAGTCGATAAGTGGTCGAAAAGCCCCTTTTTTGTATGGAGTTTTGACGGATTCGATTTTCGATTCGATCAAAAAGTGCGTTTTGTCTAGGGGGGCAGCCCCCCGAATCCGTCAAAACTCCATACAAAAAAGGGGCTTTTCGACCACTTTTCGACTGGTTTGCGATTATAATTTGCACTTTGTCTAGACCCACTGATATGGATAGATGCAGCATGTGTCAAAAATTGTATGAAGCCGAGCGTGCCACTTTTTAAACGTCATTAGTGTCATTTTAGCGAATTTTAGTGATTGCCGCAACGTAAAAGTAGTCGTATCATCGTACTGCATTCGCAAAGTCATCGAATGATATCGTGTGACTCGATTCAAAAATTAATTAATTCCGATAAAACTGATATTTTGTTAAATTTATAGCTAGTCTGACTGTGGATTAAAATAATTTTGTAGCGGTAGACGTTATTCTACAATTCTACATTATTAATTTGCAAATAATATTTTTGTTGTGCCTAATGTTTATGAAAGTAATGATCGTTATTCCATTATATTAAATAGTACTACTAGTAATTCATACTTAATTCCATACTTTTAAATATCCTAGTAAGTAAATGACCTAGTTTCATAAAATAAAGACTATTTTACTCAAGCTTTTTATTTTTAATAAATGTAAAAATGCGTAGTTTTGCCAATACGTTTTCTTTCATAAAGCTAAGTCAGGTACCTAGTTTTGAAGATATTTCTAAACGACAAAATCTCGGGCGTCGCGTCGTTTACATAGACTAGTAATAGTGTATACTGCGATCACTGACCTAACTTCTTGATTTGTATATTTCGACGTTATACAGTGCACTCTGTCTTCCACGCTCACTGATCTAACTTGTTTTATAATTCTTCTACTGCTACTTTATTCTAATTAATTACATATTTGTTACTCGTTGCTGTTAATTACAATTTTATTCTCAATCCGTAAATAATTTCTTCTCTCTACCGTGTTTGTACTACAGTCCTCGTAAAATCATCGTATCCGATTGTTGTAATCGAATTACATGAACATCACTCGACCATGTATGTCCATTTGGACATATCGGAATGGCACGCTTTGACTAGCAACTTGCTGTATCTACTCTAATCCATATCTGTGCTAAATATACTAGGCAAAGTAGTAACAGTTTGTGTAACAGTCGTCGCGTCGGTTTTATATCCGTAGCATTAAAAAATGACAGATCATGAACACAACTTTAATTTCTTCATGTTGGTAAAAGTTAATTTGACATTTGACATCAAAATTGAAAGAAGCGCCATCGAGTTGCAGGCGATTTTTCTTTAAAAAGTCAAAAGAAAATGCATTGCATTCGTCAAAATAGCTTTGATTGCGTAGTTCTATTAATTCTTCATTATTTAAAAGAGTTTTAGACTTAATTATACGTGCTGTTTTATCAGATAACATTGTTATTTCATTTGCTAAATTTGTTTTCAACCGTGGCGACTTTTACAATGTACTCTTGGAGGGATTTGACAAGCTAAAATGGCGGCGTCTTTTAAACTTAAAAATGTTTTGAGTTTTTCGCCATTTAAGTGAAGTAATTTTATGCATCAAGTGTGTTTAAATAATTGAGTGAAGTGCGAAGTATAAACTTTTCAAAATGGATCACAATTTGGAAGATTCCTTGAACCTTGACAGTGCCATGGGAGTGAGTACACTTATGTTATTTTTGTAGAATTATACTTATTTTGTTGCCAATAGTGCCTATTTCGTACATCAAATCTATAAAATACATTACCTGATAACTTTTGGCTATTATTATTGAAAGTTTACCGTAGTTTTTATGATTTCTTGGTATGTTTGTTGGAGAATTGTTTATGTTGTGTTTGTCAGATGGACTTTGAGAACGTGGGCGATGTGGTGGTGAGCCAGGCGGACATCAGCCTGGACGCCAGCGCGTGCAGCGACGGCGGCATGCAGATGGAGTTCCAGCACATGGAGGAGCAGTCGGTGTTGATGGACACCGGACACGAGGAAATCATTGGTAATCAAAGTTTACTCAAATTACTTGAAAGAAGTCAAATATGTTACTTCATTTCTTAAAATTATGCTGTATCTTTCTTTATGCTCCTAAACTTAACAGTTTTTAATGTATGAACAATGTTGATTACATTACAAACAGGTATAACAATAAATATTTACAGATTTCATGGGTGATCAGTTTGCTCTTCAAGAATACTCAGTGCAGGATGACCAGACTACGTCAGCTACTACCACAGAAGAATCTAATGTAAGTTATGTAAGCATAAACATTATCTATTTTTGTGTCAGCATTTATTATGCAATGTTTGAAATGTTTGTTTTGTAGCATTCCTATAAAGAAATTATTATGTGACACAAATGTATTTTTTTGCAGCAAAATATTCTAACACAATCTGATCCTCTGCTGGACTTACAGTTTGAAACACAAACTGTGGCACCAATGAAACAAGCCCAACCAAAATTCATCCCATTGAAGGTAATAGGCTAGTTGCCTAAAAAAATTTTTTTAGTCCGTAATGTTTAATATCAAAAAATATTGGACACATATATTTTTATTTGTCAATCTAACAAATAATTACATAGTTATGGTGCGTTGAAGTTGCGCACGACGTCACAACGTGCGGCATTTTTAAGCAAGCGTTGACGTCACGGGCCTCTTCTTATGAACTTTGGGGCGCTTTATCTCTTTAAATTTTCATTAGTTTGAAAAAGTGAAAAATACGTGTAGAGTATTTTTTTATAATTTAACTGACGGACTAATTAAAACTCTTGCTTTTTGACCCAGGCAACATCCCCATTGATATTATTATATAATTTTGGATTGTCTTTGTTGGAGTACCTGTATCGTATTCACAAACGATGATTGCTTAAGTGAAGCAGCAACGCTATGCGGAGTCCAATGCACAGCGTTGAATAAAGCTTTGTGAATGGTTTGTGTGTGTCACTCTGTCACACAAGTATTGTCTGTAAATAGGTTTTTGGGATCCTGTGTGTCCACACGCACTGTGGGACCTCATGGTAATGTTTGAATATGGGTGTGAATATCTTGTAATTTTTTACTTTGTTTTTATTACACATCTTTTAGAAAAATACTTACACCAGAAAACATGAGCCTTAACTAGTACACCTAGGGTTCCCAATCCTCCCGGATTGCCCGGGAGACTCCGGAAATAATGGTTAACCTCCCGACCTCCCGGAGAGCAATATTTTCTCCGGTATTTCTAAAAATGAAATGCATCCATTGCTGCTCGTACTTGTTTATAAATTTTATCTTTAAAAGAACCAATCACATGGACCAGCATTACTAAACTCCAGGAATTATTAAATATTGACATAGATAGTGACAAATTGTACGATGAGTTTGGACTTTTGCGTGAAGAGCAACCACATCTTATTGAAGAAAATCGAGTGGATTTACGCTGGGTTGACTTCTTTACGAAATCGAAAGACAGAAATCCCTGTCCTGAATTAAAAAAAATGGTCACGTTTGTTCTTTCCATTCCTGTCTCTATTAATGCTTCATTCGAGCGCGTATTCAGCGTGATGGAGCAACTATGGAGCAAGCCCCCCCCCCCACAATTCTCCCGGGTTGGTCCTTTCAAGAGTTGGCAACCCTAAGTACACCTCTTATAATAAAATATGCTGCTTCTATGCTAAAACATGATTATGATATAGAAGTCCTAAAATCAATAATCGGTCAAGAACTCTGTAGTACAAAAATTCAATTATTTTCTTGACTTTTATGTTATGTAATTTAGGGCTGATTTTTCAATCATCAGATAACTTTTATCTGAAGAATAAACTTATCATTTTGACATATTTCCCATATTGAAACTATCAATGTGTCAAACTTATTCTTCGGTTAAGCCTAAACCACCGATTTTTAGTTGGCGGATAGTTGGGCCCGATTTTAATTTGTACGAAGAATCAGCCAAATCAAATCGGTGTAATGTGCGCACTTCCATACATGCCCATACTGATCAACTGCCTGACTAAACTATCGGCCGACGAATCGATGGTCTGCGCCTAGGCTCTAGGTTCGACTTCGATTGAAAAATTAGCCCTTAGAGTAGGCGCACACCGTTGATTTTTCGTCGGCCGATAGTTTAGTCGGGCAGTTGATCAGTATGGGCATGTATGGGAGTGCGCACACTACGCCGATTCGATTTGGCCGACTCTTCATACAAATTAAAATCGGGCACAACTATCGGCCAACTAAAAATCGGTGGTCTAGGCTTAAAGGAAGAATAAGTTTGACACATTGATAGTTTCAATATGGGAAATATGTCAAAATGACAAGTTTATTCTTCAGATAAAAGTTATCTGACGATTGAAAAATCAGCCCTTAATATATTTACCAGCAGGCGACGGGCTTACGCGCGTCTTCTAGCGAAGCTAGCCCGATCAGCGCGGGCGCGGTGGCGGCGCCGCGCGCGGTGGCCATCGCGCCCAAGCCGGCGCGCGCCGTGGCCATCGCGCCGCGCCCCGTGGCGCTCGTGTCCAACAAGAGCTTGGTCAAGAAGCTGCCGCTGGCCGGCGTCATCAACGCTGGCACCCGCGGCAACACCGTGCTGGGTATGACTCATTAGCATTTGGCCCGGTTTCCTTCCACCAAGCCGGCGCGCGCCGTGGCCATCGCGCCGCGCCCCGTGGCGCTCGTTTCCAACAAGAGCCTGGTCAAGAAGCTGCCGTTGGCCGGCGTCATCAACGCTGGCACCCGCGGCAACACCGTGCTGGGTATGATTCATTAGCATTTGGCCTGGTTTCCACTGAGTGCTCCTGCACACGATGCCGCTGCAATGTGTTACTAAACAGTATAGTGGACCGGTAAAATTATGCTTTGACGGCGCGGGAGCGGCGCGGTAGCGGTGCGGTGGCGTGCTTCACGCGGCGCGTATCTACAAAGCAAAGGTGCGGGGGCGGCGTCGTGTGCAGGAAAGCTAATGCGGAGCGGAGAAATATTTTGAATAACGGATCAGATTTCAATCTGTCAATTTCATTAAATCTGAATGAGATCTGATTGGTTGATCAAAACATTTCTCTTCTCCACCTTGGTCGAAACCGGGCCTTAGACAGAATATAGATGAAGATCTCTCGAAATTCATGATTTTTTAAAAATAGCATTCCCAAAACCAAAACTGATTGTTGTGACATCGTCAATGGTCATTATCAATATTTAGAAATACTATGTAACTCGTTTTAAAAATAAATAAATAAAAATTCAACTTGGAAGATTAATGGTGTATGAGAGCATTAACAACTTTGACCTTGAAATATAACTAGTTGTGCTAGCAAGTAATACTTTATTTATGTGGAGATTAAAATTGAATTTAGGAACAACTATATGTACATATGTATATACATATTTTTTTTTTGATAAATGTATTTATTAATTTATTTCCAGCTCAAATAGGGAAGCAGCTGGTGATGATGCCTCACAACACTCCGAAGATAAAGCTGGTCACATCGGGCAGTTCAGGAGTGCCAAACTTCCAGTACATCAAAGCCAACACCAGTCAGGTACATTATTCGACCATTATAGATCGTTTCATCCCCTCCCCACACTTCCCTCGACAAAAATTGGTTGGGCGCGTCTTCGAGGATGAAACGATCTATACTTGAGCCGTAAAGTAAAGACATCAGTAAACAGCGTATTAATAACTCAAATTTAAAATTCACAGGCACAAGTTATAAATACAAAAAACGTAACCAGTGTGCAGAGTGGGAAACAGATAATGGCCAAAGTGATCGTACAAGGTATGCAACAAATTCCTCACATTTTTCTTACTGTAGGCCTAGGATGCGCGTCGCGATAAGCTTTTATCGCGCCATTTTATCGATTTTACGCGATAAGCCCATATGTTTGTCTTTTTTTTTATCCACTACGGGAAGCTCTTGGCCTGTATCTCACCTGATGGTAAGTGATGATCAGGCCGAAGGTGGAAGCGAGCTTCACCCGGAATCCTCAACCACGGAGGAACTGGCTATCTTACCTCTAACTGCCGAAACACAACAATGCTGTTAACACTGTTGTTATGGCGACAGACTTAGGTAAAATGGTGGTAGCTAGCCAGGCGGACTTAGAACAAGCCCTACCACCAACCAAACCGAACAGAAAAATCTGCCCCCACTGGGAATCGAACCCGGGACCTCTGCGTCTGAAACAGGTGATCTTACCACTAGACCACAGTGGCGGTAATCGTCTAAAATCATCGATAAGATTTTATCACGGTGCGCATCCTAGCCCGGCAGGTTTTTAAGTTCTATGGAGTAATCCTACATTTTTCTTCTTATAGGTCAATCGAGTGCGGATCAATCCAATCAACAGACGATAATCACTAAAATATTACCCGCCACCAATATGCCTGGGTCCTGTGGTGCGGCGCGCTACGTCATGCAGCAGAAAACTGTGCCTATTTCATTAGGGAATAAGGTCTGTAAAATAATTGTGTTTAAAAAAAGATACAATTAACAACTTTCGATTTTCTTTGTCGCTAACACGAACAGCGTTTTTATCCCAGTGCGTTCAGAGAACTTATGAATAAACCATCAATTTACGTGAAACATTCACGTAACGGAAAATTAGCACTTATTTAATATTATTTATTTATTTACCTTAATTAAATGCAAGTGAGCTTCAGATAGATTCAAAACGCTCACATTGCCTTGACTTTAACAGTCATAAGCATCAGGTCATTTTAGTCTCCACTGAAATTATTATTTTTGACCGTATTACTTATTTTCGCAGGTATTACTAGCCTCTCCCACGAAGCAAGGCCCAAAGTTTACGAAGAAGCAGCAAGTCATATCGGTCAAGTCGCCCACGCCCAAACTGATGCCGGCACCGCTAGGTATGAAACACTTTCTTTTATTTATAAAGCCTGGTCCGTGAGCACGTAGAATCCCGTCCAATGACCCCAAGCTACCCATCCCTATCGCTCGCGCGTAATTATGTTGCTGTCGCGACTGTGCGACGGGCGCCCGCAGTGAGTGTGCGAGCGCGAATAAACTAATATTTGAATGTTATCGGTACACGCAAAATTATCCATGAGTGCACACGCACAATACAATAATGACGCTCGGATTGCTCAGATCAAACTCCCCGCACCCCGCGCGACCGAGACCAAAAATTGGTGGGGCACGTCTGCGATGAAACGATCTATATTATTCATGCCCGGCTCCAATGGTAATATACTATAATAAATTGTTTGTTTGTAGGTGCAACCAAGAAGGCAATAACTAATGTAACTATATCTTCAAACCCCTTGCGCAATGTGATATTGAAAACCACAGCGCCACCAAAAACGGCACAAGTAAGTTCATCATAAAGTAATACTGAGTGATCGTAGTAAGTGTCACGTTGTAGGATATTATTAATTAGATTAACATAACATCAGACTATACATTTATTAATTTGTAGGGCTATATCACTTATTAAAACTATGTGTGACAATCGTATTGTTTATATTGCTTAGCTTGATGTTTACATAACAATATGATTGGTTTCAGATCACTAAAGATGGGAAGGTTGTAGTGCAAGGACAAAGATCGCAAATACATCAAATCAATGTTCCTGGGAAAGGCGTAAGTTGATTTTTAATTGCAGATGACGTCATTAAATATCAAATAGCACAAGTTAAAGTTTTTTCAACAATCCTATGTTTACAGATTCAATACATAAGATTGATTACAAATCCAACAGCATCAACAACCAAATCGGCAAGCAAAACGTCAGTACAATCTCACTCGGCGCAACCTAAATCTTTCGTTCTCACTGATGCTAAAGGTAAGTTTCAAAACAATATGGTGCAATTTATTTGTTGCCTTTCGAATTAATTTTTATAGTAAGCGATGTCCTAACATTTCATATTATCTACATAACATCTTTCATTCTATTATTTCTAATTCTTCTCGCTTTTCATTATTACAAAATTTGTCTAGAATAGTATTCATGTGTGTTTGTTCATAATTATTTTATTACAAAAATAAATACATTGTAAAATGGTTCACCAAAATAGCCCGGTATGCAAACCGCCGCCGCCGCCGAAAACCATCTAATATTTTCATTCATCATTGTAGTTAGTAAACATAATGTTAAACTTGTAGGTAAATTAATCCAGATGTCGTCAGAGAAGTCAGTCAGTAGCCAGCCACCGCCCCTCAGCTTCACTGTCAGCAGTGGCAACACTGCCAAGCCATCTCCTAAATGTAAATATACAAGGTCGCGCAGCGAAAGTTGAAGCTAACACAGTACCGCGCACCGAATATCTGTAAACATATACAGGAACACAACATATTCAAATAATAATATGAATAAATTAGCTGTCTAAAACGAATCTGTGCAAGCGAGATAGAAAGCGCTTGTCTCATGTCTGTCAGACTACGTATGACGTCAGCGCGGCGAGCGTGTACAGATAGATAAACACACACACCTTTGCTTGTGTTGATCGCCTTAACTCTCGCTGCGTGACCCTAAATACACTGGATTTATTGCAGTGGTTGCTTCATTATGTTTTCACGCTGGCTTTCTTTTTTCCTCACATGCATCAAATATTTATAGTATTTATTATCTCTATGCTGAACTTTATGATTCACAATGGATGACGCAACGAAAACTCATAAATGGAAAGAATTTTGAATTTTTAAACTTAAAAATGACATGGCTTATTTAAATTTGCGTTTTCTCTATTTGAAAAATTATAACTTTGGAACATGGAAAAGTTTGAAAATTTTAAGACAGTTTGTCAAAGAGCGGGCTTCAGTGAGTTTCGTGTGGAGCGTCGTAATAATAAATCGTTATTTTACTCGAAGGGCAACAGAAGTTCGTGAGGATCGCCTCGGCGCCGGCGGCAGCCAAGAACACAACAGCTACGGTAAGAATAACATTCAATCTTTTACACTTATTGTGAGTGCTGTTATAGAAAGTTTTGTTAAGTGACGGTGAATTCTTGCTGCATTGATAGTGCGATTAGAAGTGAATTCGCAAACAACACAATTATTCCAATATTGAACTCTATTTGTGCGTGGTACCTTACACGTGTTTTCGTGTGTAGTATCTAGCCAACTGTAGGTAGCGAATAAGCTCTCTTTTTTAAATATAGGGTGTAGTTGTTGTGTACTTATACTAGAATGAATACTATAATCCGGCAACTTGATGCGTGACCGTCCTGCGGGGTAACACACGGTTGCGGGGACGAGGTATCGAGATATCAACATGTAGTGGATGGTGTAGTGGGGAAGGGCATATTATTTTTGAATAGTAGTTTATTGTATATTTTTGTAAAATCATAACCGAAACTGTTGGGCACAGACGTCGTCCGCCCGCTCGAGCCAGAGCCTGCTAGCGCCACTGTCACCGCTTGCCGTCAAGCTGGAGGAGACCAGCTCCGACTGCCCCGCCCCGGACCAGGCGCCCGAGTCGCAAGTGAGTGACGTCATTTGACATTAGCCGACCAGACACTATTATGAATTAATCAAGCGACGATAGTCGAACGGAGGAGTAGGACTGGCCAACTTCTGATTTGAGGAACGCGAGTTCGATCTGGTGATCACTCTCGTAACTCGAGCACGTAGGAGTCGCTGTCGCCGTCGGCCGTCAAATCGAGCGGATGTATTTATTTTTGAAGTATTAACGTTTACAATGTCGCACAAACCATCCACATGTACCATCCTAGACTGCATCTCACTTAACACCAGGTGAGATTGTCAAATACCTGCCTATTTTCGAGCTATGTGCCCCGCCCACTGCCACTTGATTTTAGCGACTCTGCGGGATTCTGGGGCAGGAAAGTTCTTGAGTGGCGACCACGAGCTGGAAGACGTAGCGTGGGCAGGCCTCCCACTAGGTGGACCGACGATCTGGTGAAGGTCGCGGGAGGTACCTGGATGCAAGCGGCGCAGGACCGGTCTTTGTGGAAATCCTTGGGGGAGGTCTTTTTCCAGCAGTGGACGTCTTTCGGCTGAAACGAACGAACGAACCTGCCTATTTATGCATAATAAACCCTAGAGGAAATTCAATAATCTACTACACACCCTGTATTACTTGTACACTCGCAGGGCTCGTCGGAGTCTGAGTCGGAGTCGGAGCCCGCTGCGGCGGACCCGAAGGCGTCGCTGCGCACGCTCATCGCCGACGCCGTCGGGCCTACCGCTGACGAGGAGGCCTACAGCGCCGACCAGCAGGTGAACACAAGTTATAATCATACCTTAATTCTTTAGAAATTTCCTTAAATGTAAACAAACACTTCTGCACACAATTACACCATAATCACTTACATGTTCATAATATCATACACATTATTACACAAGCCCATGAAACCAACTTTATTCTCACGATTATACAAGTTTGGAATCAATCTTTAAACAAATTATTTTAGCAAAATATGTGAACGATGAAAATTTGTGAGACTTGTCAAATTGACTTGAAGTTTAAAATTATGTGTTATCTCCATGTTGTCTCTGACACATCAGTGTTGTAACCTGTAAGTCATAGACAATAATCGGTAAATTTATTCGATTTTATTTCAATTATTCAATCATTTTTATTACTGATTGCATTTAAATAGATTTAAATATGGTCTTAATCAACAATGTATTTTTTATTCATTGAATGTACTACTAATTGTTTAATGCATTGCTTTATAAAACATTATAAATTATTTCTATAGGTACGTAAGTACTACAATAATTTCAATACGCGATTAACGAGAGGTTTTGTCGTCTCACTAGGGCACAGATTAAAAATGTTTTAATGTCGGTTGGCCATATTTGTTTACATTAAGGGAAATTTCTAAAGAATCCGACTTTACGTAAACACGTATGTAGCGCAGCGTAGGACGTCTGACCGAGCGGTCGACCGACGACCTCATAAAGGTAGCAGGAAGGCGCTGGACGCAGGCCGCTACCAACCGGCCTTTGTGGAAATCATTGGGGGAGGCCTATGTTCAGCAGTGGACGTCCTAGGACTGAAATGATGAAGCATGTTATACATGGGAGCATAATCGTTAGCCGAAGTTTCGAATGTTGCATACCAGCATGAGCGACGGTGACAGATAGACTCGGAACTGCGTTAATAGTTTTGCAGGTCTCCAGTCCGGCCAGTGTCGGACCAAATTTGGTAATTACCAAAGAACTTTCACAGTTGGAAAAAATAAACCTACATTAAGTCAATTCACTGTTTGTTGATCTCGAAACAAATCGAAACTTGTTTTTATTTACGTTATTATAACGTAATTGATGTCGAACAATATATTTCAGGACTCCGTCCAAGGAGAACAAACAGACAGCGTGGATCCGGAAAGCCAGGGCCAGGAGGAGCACCCGCTTATCGTCATCCCCGCCAACTACATTAAGCCCGACCCAGCCGCCGACGAATACGCGCCGCAGGCCGCGGTACGAACCGCGGTTAGTACACGACTCTTATTGGTGCAGATTTTTTTTAAACCAAAGAAAATTTTAAAAGAACAGCAGAAGCTAAAGTCCGGTCGTCGAGCACGTAGAATTTCGTCCAATGACCCCAAGCTACCCATCCTTATCGCTCTTGTGTGTATATTATCATATATTGCTGTCGCGCTTGCACACTCACTGCAGCCGCCAGTTGCACAGTCGCGATGAGGTCATTGAACGAAATTCTACGTGCTCGGCGGCCGGACTTTAGTAAGAATACATAGGTACTCTAAATTCGATCTTATATTATCATATTTATATGACACAGTATTTGACTCCATTTCTTATGTAAAATGAATCTCATCATCATCATCATCATCTCAGCCATAGGCATAGGACGTCCACTGCTGAACATAGGCCTCCCCCAATACTTTCCATGTTGCCTGGTTGGTAGCGGCCTGCGTCCAGCGCCTTCCTGCTACTTTTATGATGTCGTCGGTCCACCTTGTGGGTGGACGTCCCACGCTGCGTATTCCGGTACGCGGCCTCCACTCCAGAACCTTGCTGCCCCATCGGGCATAAAAATGAATCTATTACTCTACATAAGATGCAGTACCACAGACCGCAGTCTGTGGAGGAACACTATGTCTATCTGTGGTCGCGATCCTCATAAGTGAGGGACCGAGGAAGAAGAAGAAGATGCAGTAGTATAATATAAATTGTAATTTACAGGATAACTCTGGAATGATGATGTTAGACGAAGAAGCGGCGAACTCTCTCCAAGAACCCACTACACCACCGACGGGATCTGAATATGGTAAGTTTCAGGAGAAAAGTCTTGAGATGTTTCACTATTTACATTTTCCTACACGATGAACATAAATTCCGTACCACGCGCTATGATGCATCTTTTATAATCGCTCTGATAAGAAGATTCTGTGTTCCCGAAATCATTAACCCTAAGGCCTTCAAGGTACAAGGACATTAAAAGTCCGAACTTATTTTGAAACTTAAATTACTCAAAAACAACATATTCCTGAAGCTTTTGACTTGCCTTTGAGAAAAAGTAGCTTTCTATCAGCTTTTACGTAAAGGCGCAGTTGCGCTTCGTTTACGTTTCAGCTTCATAATCCCATCCTATCGCTCGCGCGTAATTATGTTGCTGTCGCGCTCGCACACTAACTGCGGCCACCCGTTGACCCGTCGCACAGTCGCGACAGCAATATAATTACGCGCGAGTGATAAGGATGGGTAGCTTGCTTGGGGTCATTGGACGAAATTCTACGTGCTCGGCGACCGGCCTTTAGCTGTGAAAACGATACCGCGATATGGATTGGTCAAAAAGCTGAATTTCGTTAGTCGTCCAATCGCGTTGCAGTTGAAATTTTTTAGCGCAAACGGGGTCGAATACATTTATATACATTACTAACTACAAAGCTCTCGTAGGTTCATTTAAATGTATTGTTCTTTCTAGACGTGACAATCAAATCGGACTTCATGCGGCCACGTCGTGCATGCAACTGCACCAAATCTCAATGCCTCAAGTTGTACTGCGACTGTTTCGCCAACGGAGAGTTTTGCAACCGCTGCAACTGCAACAACTGTTATAACAACCTGAATTATGAAGAGCTCAGGCAGAAGGCTATAAGGGCGTGTCTGGAAAGGAACCCGAATGCTTTCAGGTATGTTGAGAATGTTGAGATAGACCAAAGGTCCCTAAACTTTTTAGTCTCATCAAATCATGTACCGCTTACGTATTATGTTTTTTAGTTTTTGTTGCACTCGCTGGATGCCAGCATTTTGACACCTACGCGTATTTACGCGTTGAAACTTTATTTTACAATCATGGACTTTATCGGAAAGTTCTGAAACTGTAATAAATATTAATCTAGGAATCATTTTATGAAAGTTCTTATTACTTCAATAAAATTTATTTGGTTTGTTATAGGCCCAAAATAGGCAAAACAAAAGCTGGAGGTCCAGAAATAATACGAAGACATAACAAAGGCTGTAACTGTAAAAGAAGTGGATGTCTCAAAAACTATTGCGAATGCTATGAGGTAAGTCTAATTTATTTACAACTTTACTACAAAATTTTTGGTGAACTGTTACGATTTTATATGGTTTTCTTTATGTTAGTTGAGCAGTGGATTTATTTGTTACTTTGTTCTCGTCTGACATTTCCTATTAAGGTCATAGCGTGGGATCGCTCCGCGGTTTAAATTTTTTATGGTTTCTAAACTTGCAAGGCAAGTCAATAACTTTAATGCTTTTGGATTTCTGTAGTGTACCAACTAAGAGTGCTAAGGAAAGAGCCCTAAGGTCTAAACATGATGTTCGGTACGCAGGCGAAGATCGCATTATTGTCGATGTGCATGCTTTACCTTTTATATCTAGAAATGCAATAAAAAAAGAGCCTTAACGCTTAACCACATTTGGTCTAAAATCAAGTGCACATCGATTTCCAAACGCTTACTTTTTATCTATAGAAGTGCAATCGAAAAAGAGCTTACGCCTAACAAAATGTTCCCCTCACAGCCAAAATCGCGTGCACATCTATAATGCAAATGTTTACTCTATACCTAGAAGTGCACAGAAAAAGAGCCTTAAAGCCTAACAAAATGTTCCCCCCACAGGCGAAAATCGCGTGCACATCAATGTGCAAGTGCTTACTCTTTATCTAGAAGTGTAATAAGGAAATAGAACCTTATCATCTGACATAATGTTCCCCCCACAGGCGAAAATCGCGTGCACGGCGATGTGCAAGTGCTTCGGCTGCCGCAACGTGGAGGAGACGCTACACCGGCGCCGCCAGCAGCACGCGCTGTACCGGCCGCCGCCGCTCGCCGACCTCAAGTCAGTACCTCGTACACGGCATAAGCACACTGTAGATAGGTACTATAGATTTGTAATAGTGTGGTAAAGCCCGGTCCGTGAGCACGTAGAATTTTGTCCAATGACCCCGAGCTACCTTTATCGCTAGCGCGTAATGAGGGCTATCGTTTTAGCGCTCACCAGTTAGCGCCACTGTAGAGTAAGGTCCTGTCACTTGCTAATAGCGAAGACAGTGGCGCCAACTGGTGAGCGCTAAAGTGGTACGAGGACTATCGCATTTGCACTCATCAAGATGGCGCCACTGTAGAGTAAGGTCCTGTCAATCGCCAGGGGTGCCAACTGTTAAGTATAAAAACGATAATCCTCATTATATTGCTGTCGCGACTGTGCGACGGGCGCCCGTAGTGAGTGTGCGAGCGCAACAGCAACATAATTACGCGCGAGCGATAAGGATGGGTAGCTTGGGGTCATTGGACAAAATTCTACGTGCTCGCGGACCAAGCTTTAGTAACCGTACAGTCCTATCAACTTAAGCTGAGAATTGCATTTGTGTGAGTGATCGCCAAAAGTACCGTTAGTAAAACACATACAAATAAAATTAATGTTTTATTAAAAGGAAGTCTATAAAACACTTGCTACCAATTGGGCCGATGCAATGTAACGACACTTGACACATCCTTTTAAATAAATACATAAATAAAAACAGGTCCTCGCTCAGCATATGCCAAGGCACGAAGTACCTCGACGCTGATATTCTGCGAGCACCGTTTATAGAAAGGGCGTACAGCCAGCCTTACAAAATACAACAAAAAGACAAACTTTATAAAATTACAAAATAAAAACAGACTAAAAACTTTTCGTTCACATCTTTAAAATACGTATTCAATTTGCATAAAATTTCTTTCACTTGGCTGCTTAATGGATTTCGTACAGGAAATTCACTTACAGTAGGAGCCATTTCACTAATATTTGGAACACAATTACATAAAATTACACGTATCTGCTACCAGTACCGGGGGTGAAGTGAAGTATGAAGCGGTGCGTGGCGGACGCGCCGCGCTTCAGGCCGCTTGCTATAAATAAACCGGTTTAAACCATGCGCGGGACGCGCGCCGCGCTTCAAGCCGATTGACACTCTACACTATCGGTGTGCACTCACACAAATGCAATTCTCAGCTTAAGTTGAGAGGACTGTAACATTGTCATTGAATGATCCTAACATTTCAGTTTTTTTATGCACAACACTATTGGATGTTGGTATAAGTCGGTATCAAGCCATTCTGATTTCATCCAATTAGGCCCGGTTTCCACTAAGGCGGAGCAGAGCGGAGCGTAAAGTTTTTTGAATAACCAACCAGATTTCATTATTTCCACTTCTCCGCTCTGACGTAAGCCGCCGCTGTAAAATCCTATAGAAAAATTTGACGGCCCGACACTTCTCCGCTCCCCGTTATTGGAAACCGGGCCTGAGTCTTTTACGGGATGTATACCTTAAGTGTGTTCTACAACTCGATCACGCTAACTGCGCATTTTGTAGGAATGAGACTCTCGCACTCACCCGCGTTCGCCTCTTTCGTACCAAAACGTCGATGTGACGTCACGGCTGCCATATGCGCAGTTAGTCGATCGAGTTGTACGATTTTTACGTATTTCTTTTTAGTTTTTATGCCTTAACCGCCTAATCAAGTCACAAACACAGTCTTATTTAGCTAGTACCTGCACGTAATCCTCTTTTTGACCATTCACAGACAACCGTGCAGCTTCATGACGACAGAAGTGATCGAGGCGGTGTGCCAGTGCCTATTGGCGGCATCAGTAGAGGGCGGCGGCGGCGAAGTGGTCGCTGGTGATGACGCAGTCAGTCTGGTGCTGGACGAGTTCTCGCGATGTCTGCAGGACATCATCAGCGCTTCACATCACGCGCCGTCAAGAGATGACGTAAGTTCTTTGAAATGCTACAAGTGCTCGGACTAGTAGACTACTCTTTAGCTGGAAACTACGGTGGAGTCTGTGAAGGGTGGGTCGGGAAGGTGGATGCAGGTGATGACGCAGTCAGCCTGGTGCTGCACGAATTCTCGCGCTGTCTACAGGACATCATCAGCGCTTCGCACCACGCGCCGTCACGGGATGACGTAAGTTAACCTTTTGTTTGCCATAAGTACTCGGTCTTAACGACTCTTTAGCCGTGGCTTAACATTGAAACTACGGCGGCATCAATAGAGGGCGGCGGCGGCGAAATGGTCGCTGGTGATGACGCAGTCAGCCTCGTGCTGGACGAATTCTCGCGCTGTCTGCAGGACATCATCAGCGCTTCACATCACGCGCCGTCAAGAGATGACGTAAGTTCTTTGAAATGCTACAAGTGCTCGGACTAGACTACCCCCGGACACGGCCTGAGCCGAGGTCCGAGCCTACCGTGGCGCCCTCAGGCCGCGTCCGTAGTCCCCTCGATCGGGCCCACTAGAGTGAGCCCGCCGTAGGCTGGACTTTGGTCCAACACCGCGGTGGGCAACCCTCTAGTTGGGTTCGCCACTGATCGGGCGCCTTATGCGCTCGATACGGCCCGATCGCGAACGTCGGTCTGCGACCGACGCGGACGAGCCTGGGCTTAAGCCCACACTCGGCCTCGTCGGCACGCGCACCGACGATCGCCAAACGGCTAGAGTACCTTCTGTACTCGCCACTCTGCCCGGTGAAGCTGGAAAAGCTCCTCAAGCTACCAGCGCGAGTCCCTTCAAAAAAAAAAAAACTATTATTTAGCTTGAAACTACGGTGGAGTCTGTGAAGGGTGGGTCGGGAAGGTGGATGCAGGTGATGACGCAGTCAGTCTTGAGATGAACGAGTTCTCGCGATGTCTGCAAGACATCATCAGCGCTTCGCACCACGCGCCGTCAAGAGATGACGTAAGTTCTTTGAAATGCTACAAGTGCTCGGACTAGACTATTATTTAGCTTGAAACTACGGTGGAGTCTGTGAAGGTTGGGGTCGGGAAGGTTGTCGCGGGAGATGACGCAGTCAGCCTGGTGCTGGACGAGTTCACGCGCTGTCTCCAGGACATCATTAGCGCTAGCGACGTAAGTTAACGTTTGAAATGGCTCGGAGTCTTTACTCCGGAGTATCGTATATCGGAGTAGACCACTCTTTAGCGCGACTTGACCTTGGAACTGCGTTAAAGCATTAGGTGCCTACATGATCTGTGACTAGGTCTAACCTTCTTTTTTTGTGCATAGCTATTGTAGGACTTGTCGCTATTTTCTTGCATGTCCCGAGTTGCTGACTTTAAATACTTTTTTTTATTTTACATTTTTTAATTAAACTTTGTTACAATTTTTGAAGGAAAGATTCCATTGATTGTGTTCCAATGTCACAGGGATCCTGCACCGCAATAAAACCAGTCGTTTAATGTAGAATATTTCTCATTACAGGGACATTCGTGATATTCGAAGAAAAGGGTGACGAAATAGCACCCGGGCACCAAAAATCTGTTAATATATTTTCTAAAACCGTATTCCATTTAACCATTATAGACTTTGTAACGTATTTAAGAGTATATTGGACCTCACTTTTCATTATGGCAATATTATAATTCTCATAATAGTAATAGATATTTTCTGGTATGAGTATAATATGATATATTTTGCTCTTAGTGGCGCTATGTAGCAAGCACTAAATACCAATGATCTTATATCCTTATCGTCTTATTTAGATCATATTTCTATAGTGTTGACAATCTCAAAAAGTTGATTTAATGGAGCTTATTCAATTGTGGATGAAAGTATAAGCAATAAGACTAAATATGTATTAGGTTTAGGTTTCTCCGATATGGGATCAAAAGCTTTGTTTTCTCAATGGCAAGTCTCAGTTTGAAAAATTATAGTGAGATGAATGACACAGACAATACATTAGTTTGATGTCTTGATTTTCTTGTATCATGATATTTTTTGGTAAATTAAGTCCATTTTTATACTTACATGTATTGTCATCTCAAAATGTAGTTGTAGTTTATGACAGAGCGAGCATACCCACCAAACTTCTCACTTGTGCCTTGAAGACCTATAGGTATATTCTATGTATGAATTTGGTAAACAGATATGGACGGGTAAAATTCTTTGGCAGGGTGTGGTAAAAATAATGTAGCTAATGGTTTATTAAGAAAATGGCATGAGGAAATGTCTTGTTCAACAATGTTCATGGGTGTAAAAGGGGATTTATACGGTATATGTTTATAGGGGTCTCCAGACTATAAAGAGCCCCATAAACAGTAGCCCAGGAGTCCAGAGAACTCTCGGTTTCAACTTAGACAGTGGGCAAGCGTAATTTTTATTGCAAGTTAAGTCTATCCCGCGCTAAGGCCGTTTATAAAAACGTTTAGTTATGAGTCTAGCTCAGGATGGTGTATATTTTTGCTCCCGTGCATTTTATTTATTCATAGAGAAAGCAAGTAAACGTTGACATCTCAAGTACATAACAGTAACATTTCAAAAAATCTCTGATTCTAAACTTTAGTAAAAAAACGGATCGTTATTTTTGACAGGTTCATCCGCTGGCAAAGGTACCTAACGAAGTACTAATGATTTCGAACGCTAGTATCTGCTTCAGAACAAGCGCTCGATATGGATAAAAAGCAATAGTATATTTTTATATATTTTAATAGGATTTTTTATGGGGTAGTACGAAAGATATTTAGAGTAATTTGTCCTAGACTGTTATTTTAAAATTGACTCTCTGATTTCCATTATTATAATGAAATGCCTAAAGGAAGCCATTTATGAATTTGATCAAAACTGTAAATAATGTTAGTAAGTCAGATGTTTACGATTTGTTTAAATGCTACGTGCTTATTGTGAATATATCAAAGCGTGTAAATATTTTTGTAAAATACATTTAACTAGTCATAAGAACAGCATACCTTTAGACTAAGGTAAAACTTGTAAATAACAGCCATATTAAATGCAATTATTATTTGTAGACTTTTTTGTTTCATTACTGAACAAAATCCCTTAGAACTGAGTTTTCGTAGAAACGTATTTCTTATACAAGTTAGTTATAATTTTTCTTCATGAATATAGCAAAACTTAATACTTTTATTTATTCCATCAAAAGTTCCTCTTACACACGAGTAGATAGGTACACCGGAATTATTATTCTACCTGCAATGAAGGGATACGCAACAATCGTACAACAAAGAAATAGAACAGAAAACATGTTTTTAGGATTATTCATGCATTTGGATTCCATTCCAACTCCTATTCACTTTGAAATCCCTTGTTGAGTAGGATTCAATTTTATATCATCAAGTAACTTTGAAGTTCTATCTAGTAATGGATACTACAATAAGAAATACTTGACTGCACAATTTAACAATAGGCTCCTACCCCCCGGAAGAAATTCTTCGGCTGAACCTGCCGTGCTATGTGGATATGTTAGCAGGTCAGCACTCCGCCCGTGCGCGCGAGAAATGGCGCTAAAAATACCGCACTGTGGACTTCTAAAAATACTCGGGTAATACGCGCAGTCGCACGCCGAGTCCGATGCAGGACGCTATCCGGAAGATATAACGCGATTTTATTAATTGGAAAGGTGAAAATTAACTGAAACAATGAACCCTCGATATGAGATAAAGAAATCTGAGCAGCTTGGAAGGTGCGTCTAACATTTTAATTTTTTTTTACCTCCTTTATTGTATTTTGAGTAGGTATGATCTTCCTACACGACCATACATATTTTGAATTTCGTGTTTTTAAATAATATTGGTAAATAAAGTTTGACAACTTTATAGATATTTAGCAGCAGCTAGAGACTTGAAGGCTGGTGAGAGTATCCTGACAGACGAGCCGTATGCATTAGGCCCGAACAGCGACACGTCACTCGTCTGCTTCAACTGCTACCTGCCGCTGATCAGCAAGTTCCTTGTCTGCAAGAACTGTGCTGTCGCGCCCGTCTGCCCGGGAGATGGATGCCCGGAGGAACTGCCCAAAAGTAAGTCTTGTAGGTAGAATTACCCTCTTTTAAAAGTAGGGAAGTCTTCCCTTTTTACTGGCCTTTTGCTGACGCAAAGTTGGACTGTGGACAGGTAAACTAAAAGGATTGACCACACAGCCTTTTCGAGACTTTCGTAACTCATAATGTTCGTATACCTGTGTAAATAACAACCACTATTTTTTACTTTCAGA
Organism: Ostrinia furnacalis; assembly: GCF_004193835.3. Taxonomy (NCBI): domain Eukaryota; kingdom Metazoa; phylum Arthropoda; class Insecta; order Lepidoptera; family Crambidae; genus Ostrinia; species Ostrinia furnacalis. Next base: position 641,170 of record NW_021132042.1, on the reverse strand, counting down.
ATGGCACAGCAGTTCAGAATGCGAATTCTTCAGAAACCTAAAACTGACAAAAGGTTTAAGCCCCATGACGATGGTGCAAAATGTGGGATCTCTATTGGTCCTGCGCGCGATCCTCAAGAAAGAGACTGATCCTGTAGCGTGGGAAGAGTTTATGAGCCTGGAGACTCACTTGGATAAGAGGAAGAATTCCAGTGTTTGGGAATACAACGAAAACAGTGTGAAGGTTTGTTGTATTAAACTATGTAGGTAATGTAAAGGCGCACGCGCATGAGTGACTTGTCACCGTGACAGTATGTCTCATGACAGATTACACGCGCCATGTGTTTTGGTAGAAATTATAACTTGGGAAAATAATATCACGTTCTGTTTGAAGTAAGCTTGTGGTATAGGCACATCTTTATAACTGTCTTTTGTTCCAGTTCATCAAATCATTAGGCCTCCTAGACACCGTATCCGACGAGGACTTAGTTCAAAAGGTGTGCGCTGCTATAGACGTCAACAGCTTCGAAGTCCGCGGGCCTCCCATCCCCGCCATAGGCTGTTCCGAGGTGCTCCGCGGGGTGTACCTCAAGGCAGCACTGTTGGCCCACGACTGTGTGGGCAACACGCACATGTCTATAAATGATAATAATGTGCTGGTGTGCCACGCTAGCACCGATATAAAGAAGGGGGAGACGATTTATTATAATTATACTGATCCTTTGAAGGTGAGCATTATTTTATCTGTAACTATCAGTTTCATCACACTGTTATTGAAAGACTATAACTGATCATTACGTCTCTCGCATTAAAGATGTGCCCTTATTTATTACACTCTATCTATACGATAAAAGCGGGACTATTTCCACCTCTCGTTCTCACTGCTGCAACTCCTGTGTAGCTGGGTTCTCAGTCTTCTCAGCTTGACCGCCAATAAAAACCCAACCAGTGAAGGTCAAGTTTCTCCCGGAGGAATGTAAAATTTACCATACGATAAAAGAAGAATCATCCCGAAAATCTTTAAAACATCATATTGCAGGGCACAGCACTCCGTCAACAGCACCTGCTCGTCGGCAAATACTTCCAGTGTACTTGCAGCCGCTGCAAGGACACCACAGAACTCGGCACACACATGAGCTCGGCTCTATGTCCTGACTGCAAGACGGGCTTCGTGTCCCGTTCAGAGGCCGGTGACTGGGCTTGCGAGGCTTGTAGCAAGAGATTCGAGCAAGCAAATATTGGACATAAGGTGCAGTGCTGCTCCGATAAGCTGGAGGTCATCAGTGAGTTTAACTTTTTCTTAGTTCGTTCGTTTCAAAAGGCATCCCTCGTGGTCGCTACTTGAGCCCCAACGCAACGGCCATTCTAGAAGCTATGTATTGCCCGCCCACTGTCACGTAATTTCGGCAATTCTGCGAGCTATTCTGTCGATCTCATTTCTGATTAGGTCACGCGGGGAAACTCTGAGCATAAACATACCTTAAGCCTTCTTATGAGGCCCTCGTTAGTTTTCATCTATTTCCTTGAGAAACAAGAATTGTTTTCTAAAAATCGAACTACACTGGTCATCACAAAAATAGACTCTCCCGCGACAAGCACTTTCAAACGTATGCATCCCCACTTCCCACCAATATTACTATACTATATTACCATTTAAAAGCCTAGTTCTAAACTTCATTTCATTAAAGGAAAGGTTTTTACCCCAAATGTGTGTCTGTAAAAGAATCCAGAGTCACTTCTTCATAAAATAGATAGTTTTAGACGCATGAGCCAACTTTTATGGCTATAAAACTGTTAAGTTGGGATTAATCGCTATCCATCTGTTAAAGAGTACACGTGAGATCATTATTTGGTTTTATAACCATAAAAATTGGTCTAATTGATCCCAGAGGTGAGCCCAAAGTGAGGTCTTTTTTCAAGTCACATTTATTGTATATCGCGTTTATTAAGAAAATAAATGTGGTTTTCTTTAAGGATATTTATTGGGCTTTCAAATAACACCAATATTGTTGGGGCACCATGATTGTGTCAGTAGAAACGAGTTTTCCTGTAAAACGTTGGTGGGCCGATTTTTGTGATGACCAGTATATTTGCTGATAATATCTATTTTCTTTCCCCCCAGACAAAAAAGATGAGAAAGAGTTAGAAGAGTACATCCGCCACGTGTCCAAAGTGCTGGCTCCGAACCACTACCTCCTGTTAGACGCCACACAACGCCTGGCCGGCGTGCTTCGAGACACAATCAACCGCGAGCCGCACCCCACCAAGAAGCTCATGCGCCGCAAGATACAGCTGTGCAAGGAGATACTGCCGGTGTTGGACAAGCTGTGCCCTGGCATATCGCGTACGAAAGGTAACAAACGACATTCTATAGAAGAAGAAGTCCGTATTTCAAGATACAGTTGTTCTGAGATCTTTTTTTGGTCATACGCAACTGGTATTTTGGACTATATTTTTTTATCAGAGTCCTGTTATAAAACGTACACTACACTTTTTTCCTTAGTTTGAGACCTTACATCGATCATGTCAGTTATCACAAACGTTAAAATGTTTTTTTTTTTGCTCCAGCAATTACTCTTTACGAACTGCACGCAACTACGGCGCAGTTGGCGAAGAAATTATTCGACAGTCGGGAAATTACCGGTACTGGATACATGGTACTAACCTAACCTATTTTGATTAGATTATGTTTTTTTTCTCTGCTTATGTGTGCTCTATCTCGCTCCTAAGCTAATTATGTGCTTGTGATCGAAATAGCGTTACTCAAATTGGCTATTGCCGCCATTTTAATTAACGTTTATTTTTAGGATGAACTGATGAACGCCGAGAAATTCCTGAAGCAGTCCTTGGAGATGCTCTTCATCGAACCCGGTAACTCTCCCGAAGGCGAGCTCTGCGCGAAGGCCCTGGAGGAATACCGGGCGCTCAAGGCGACTATGAATACTGTGCTGGATGGAATACACGCGGAGGGCAAGGCATACGTTAGCGCTGCGGAGAGGGACGACCCTTTGAACCAAGTCGAATAAAAGTTCATTTTTTAACAAAGTTTTTTGTTTCATTTAGTACATCTGGTGTAGGATGATCCACAATAAGCTAGAAGACAAACTCAGCCAATGGCAGTCTACTGCTGGATGTACTCTCCAGGAGTGAAGAAGAAATGAACAAGAAATTATTAATTCCTGTCTCGGTCCAATAGATTTCTCTATGTTATCGGTCCATCCATCGTTGACCGAGATATTTTTTTTTTATTAACCAAATAAAATTTCATTAACTATCGTTTTCATAGTGGCTGTACGTAACATGTTTTCATTGTCCGTCTACCGTATTAAAAAAAAGAATGTCAGATGTCACTTGTCAAATTTATAGACGAATTTCTTTCGAATTGCTAAAATACAATTTTATCGCTAATTACAAGGAAATCGACGATCTGTAATTAATATTTAATATTATATGGGCTCTAAATATTGTATAAACTCCAGCGCTTTGCTCTGAAGTATAATAATTAGTGCAGTAACACAGTTATTCATCATACCGCTATTTGTGAGTGTACACTTCGATTTGTGGAGGTGATTACTTATTGCCTTGGATTAGTGAGGTATACCGCGGTTTAGTGGGATTCTAAACGTTGTTAAATTGTTTTCGTGCAGGCCAGGCATGGCGGACCAGTCATCTGTATTGGCTATAGTGATCCTAGCAGTGGGAGTCACGGTCCACTTCTCGTTGCATAAAGTTGAAGAAGGGCATGTGGGAGTTTATTATCGTGTAAGTATATTGATAAAAAAGGAATAACCCTTCATTAGGTTTCGTTTGTGTTTGGTAGAATAATGTTTACCATAAGGAGCTATACTGTATGATCATTTACTGTTTTTGTTCTTAGGGAGGAGCTTTGCTCCCAGTGACGAGTCAGCCTGGTTTCCACATGATGATTCCCCTTTTGACATCATACAAAGCTATTCAGGTTAGTACAATTAATATTCTATAGTTCTTATTGAAGGAAACAAAGCTTATTTTTTTGTTGTTTAATTTCAGACGACACTTCAAACTGATGAAGTAAAAAATGTACCCTGTGGAACCAGTGGAGGAGTCATGATATATTTTGAAAGAATTGAAGTTGTTAACAAATTGGAACCAGCTAGTGGTATGTTTATTTTTATATTATTATTAACTTTAGGGTTTTAAGTGTATGATCTGATTGTATGTCTATTTTTCAGTGTTGGATATGGTACGAAACTTCACAGCTGAGTATGACAAAACCCTCATATTCAACAAGGTCCACCATGAATTGAATCAGTTCTGCAGTGCCCATACCTTACATGAGGTATACATAGACTTATTTGACCAGATTGATGAGAATTTGAGGACAGTAAGTAAACTAGTACAATAACTCGCCTTCTTTTGAAGTGTGTAATTTTTTCTAATCTTGTTTTTTTCTGTATCAGGCACTACAAAGAGATCTTGACGAAATGGCCCCAGGCCTAAGGGTGCAGGCGGTCAGGGTGACCAAACCAAAGATACCAGAGACAATCCGTAAAAACTATGAGCTTATGGAGGCTGAAAAGTCAAAGCTTTTGATTGCTGCTCAACATCAAAAGGTATCAGATTAATTTAGCATTGAAGTAAAAATAAAATTTCTATACAAAGTCTTATTTTTCTCATTAATCCAATATTTTTAGGTGGTTGAGAAAGAAGCTGAGACAGCCAGACGTAAAGCTGTAATTGAGGCAGAAAAAGAGGCCCAGGTTGCCAAAATTCAATATGAACAGAAGATCATGGAAAAGGAATCATTGCAGAAAATAGAACTCATTGAAGACAGTATCCACAAAGCTAAGCAACAAACCAAGGCTGAGGCAGATTATTACCATCTGAAGAAACAAGCTGAAGCAAATAAACTTCTGCTGACAAAAGAATATTTGGACTTGAAGAAGTATGAAGCTCTCTCTCAGAACAATAAGATCTATTTTGGAAGTGACATCCCTAATATGTTCCTTCAAGCTAGTGTTGGTGAGAGTGGAGTCAAAAGTGTTCAGGTTGAATGAGTAGTTGTTACTCTGACAAGACCTCTGCTAGTCATTGAGTAGTGTGCGAAGTATTTATACTTTTTCTAAGCAAATTGTGGGTCTCTATACATAATAATTGTCTTTTGATGAAAGATTCTGATATTGTGATATAACTTTGTATTTATTGTATACTCATTCATGCATTAGCATTTCTTAAAAGTTATTAATGTAAGGTCTAAACATTCGACTGACTTGACATAAAAGATCAATGTAAATATTTGTTTAAGTAAAATAAACAAACTAGAATTATTTAAATTGTTTTATTGAAAAGAAAATAAATTATGGCTTCATTTAGATTTTGTTGAAAGCAGCAATATCAACAGATTGGACAAAGTCTTCGAATTCCTGGATCTTTTCTGTAAGGAGGTCCACAGACACCTTATCGTCTTCAATCACACACATGATCTGAAGTTTGTTGATACCATAACCTACAGGGACAAGTTTGGAGGCACCCCACAAGAGACCATCCATCTCAATGGTGCGGACCTGGTTTTCCATTTCTTTCATGTCTGTTTCATCGTCCCAGGGCTTGACATCAAGGATGATTGAGGACTTGGCAATGAGGGCAGGTTTCTTGGATTTTTTGTCAGCATATGCCTTCAGACGCTCTTCACGAATTCTGGCTGCCTCTGCATCCTGTTGAATAAGAATAAATTAAATCTTAGCTGATTTCATTCAATTTAAATTTGGGGGTATACAACTAAACAATGTTGGTAAGTTACTGCAGAATAAGTTTTTTGTGTTAAGTGCCCTAGAAAGGGCCTATGTATTAAAGAAACTATTTGAATGAGGATCATTTCGATTTTTAGCTGTGAATGCAGGTTTATAGGGCTAAGAAATCCTTAATACACAGTGCAAAAATTTTTGTTCTACGACAAAAATTTACGAAGTTATGGCCAAATTACTAAAAAAGTTCACTGAACGCCCGGCGCGGGGACGATGACGTCATTATATCCGATCCGAACGCTGCCGGCGTACTGCGTGGATAGAAAATATTTTTTTCTAGCCAAATTATCAGTTTTAGAGAAAAACTTGTAATGACATTTATTCATCAGAATAAAGTAAGCTATCGATAGGTAATTTTTAAAAATGGAAATTGTGAAAAATAACGCAAAAAATCCATACGCTCATACGATTCAATGGCACGCAGAGACGCGATTGGGGTCTCCGCGGTGGTATATTTGGCGATTTATTCAAATAAAGTGTACATAGTATTATTATGTTCAATACAAACAATCATTAAGTTACACTCACCCCAACCGCGTCTCCGCATTGCATCGAATCCTATGAAAATGTGGTTTTTGGACATAGCAATACTTATTTTTCACAATTTTTATTTTTAAAAATTACTGGTCGATAGGTTACTTTATTTTGAAGAATAAATGTTATTAAAAGTTTTTTTCTAAAACTGATAGTTTAGCCGTAAAAAAATATTTTCCATCCCATTAGTACGCCGGCTGCGCTCGATTCGGATATAATGACGTCACGCGGCCTTGCGTACGTTGACTTTTAGCGGCAAAAACGGCCTATGTTTATTACTTAATATCTTCGTAAGTAATGGTCCGATTTGGATAATTCAAAAAGATATATCTTTCTTATGTCTTAAAGATTAACGTAGATTAGAGATGAAACGGATATCCGGCAACTATCCGGTAGGCCGGATATCCGGCCTAAATTTACTATCCGGCCGGATACCGGATAGTAGCTCACTATCCGGCCGGATACCGGATATTAAAAAACTACGGAAATTTCCTGTAATAAAATGAAACACATTAATCTTTGAGTTAAATATCAATTAAATGGCTTATAATAATGACGGTTTTTATCTAAAGTCCAAAAAGTTACAAAAAAGCCATATTAAGGCCTTTCAAAATTTCCTTTCTGGGCTATTCACTCTAATAACGAATACATAAATAGTAAATAATATATATTTTATTGTCGAAATATTGCCAAATAAAATAGGCGATCTTTTTTTCACTGATGGTCTGATCACATACAGGGTGACTTTGAAATTGTTGGCATCCTTTTATTAAAGACTACTCATGATACATAGTGCATTCCCCAAATATGAGACAAATCCAATGAGATTTTTTGTTATTATTTTAACTATGTATTTGTATTAGTGTGCTCTTAAAAAGAGTTTAAAACTATTGTCCAGTCAACAGCACATCATCCTATACATTTGGTTGCAAAATAACACTTCTTCATTTCAGCCATAGGACGTCCACTGCTGAACATAGACCTCCCCCGATGCTTTCCATGTTGATCGATTGGTAGCGGCCTGAGTCCAGCGCTTCCCTGCTACCTTTACGATGTCGTCGGTCCACCTTGTAGGTGGACGTCCCACGCTGCGTTTTCCGGTACGCGGCCTCCATTCCAGAACCTTTCTGCCCCATCGGCCGTCAGTTCTGCATACTATGTGCCCTGCCCATTGCCACTTCAGCTTGCTAATCCGTCGGGCTATGTCGGCGACTTTGGTTCGTTTACGGATCTCCTCATTTCTGTAGCACTTAATACATTGAAATAAGATGCCACAGTAATACAGTATGAAGATTGATGTGCTGTCTGTACAAGATTTCAAATATTGAAATTTTAATTCATTTGATATGACTCATATTTGGGGAATCATGAGTAAAATCTTATTTTAAAAAGAATGCCAACGATTTCAAAGTCACCCTGTATAATGTAGTTCAGTCAGATTACGCAGCAAGTAAACTAATTGAATTTTCGCTATTCAATCACATACTCACGATGGCAACCGAAATCGCCCGAATTGATCTGCCCCTTTAGACTAGTGGCAAAATCTGACATTCTATTCGAACGAATTCGATTTTAGAAAAGTGTGACTTGTCTTGTCTACTAGACCCACTGATCGCGTTAGAAGCACCTGTGCGGCGCTAAACTCGTTACGACATGCAACATGACAATGGGACAACTATCCGGCCGCCGGATATCCGGCTATCCGGCCTAGCAGCTCGCCGGATATCCGGTATCCGGTATCCGGCCAAACAAATATCCGTTTCATCTCTAACGTAGATACTAGTTTTATTGAATTTTCTACAACAGTACTGATCCTCATTAAGAAATTCTGACATGGAGATTTATTACATACCTCTTCCTCATCACCAGAGCCAAATAGGTCGACATCATCATCGTCGTCGTCCTTGGCGGCAGGTGCTGGAGCCGTGGTCTTGCCGCCGGCGGTCAGGGGGCTCACACAATCAGCCCAGGACTTGCGCTCGGCTGGTGTGTATGAGGCAATCTGGTTGTACCAGCGGAGGGCGTGTGGTAAGCTGGCGGCCGGCGCTTTGCCGACCTTCTCAAACACCTGTACATCACCTTGAGAAGGTGTGTAGCTGGAAAAACATTTGAACTGTGATAAAACCAACACTACGGAACATAGGAAACGCTAATGCTGGTTAAGGTTAGGGTTACAGTCGAGGTCGACGTGGTTCAATTTTACAACCTATGCTAATTTTCAAAGAGAGCTTACCCACACACATAGCTTCTTTCAGCCAAATAAGTGTTTAGGTCATTGAGTCCCTGGGCGGTTTTTACGTCTCCAATAGTCATTTTTGGATGGATTTTAAGGATTTTTGTACTGCTTTACCACACGGCCCGGTAGAAGACGAGCGAAAGAGAAAGAAATAGAAAAAAAAGAACTGAAGTTCTTTTTCTTAATGTTACCGGTTTAGACAATTCACAATTAAGCCAAGATTAATACAAACCATAGAGAAAACCGGTATTTTGCAAAAGTTTTTGTTGGACTGTATCCCACATTGACATTTGTTTGACAGTTCTTGTATCTGTCACCCATTTCTGAAATTTTTAGACAAAAATTGGTACGAAATTTTCAATAAATACGACGTAGATTATTTAAAAACTACTAAAATTATCCACAAAATTATAATCTAGATAATATAGAAACAGCTTAGGCTTGAAAGTATAAATATTTACATAGGTTAGCTGCCAATACTTATGTAACAACAACACAGTATTTAACCATATTTCGTCGGTATTAGTGACTTGTAATTGATAATATTGTGTGCTAATTGGTCCCTAACAACTGTTTAGTTAGTGAAATATATCCAAAGTGGATTAAAAGTATTAGTTTTGTGGTAATGCGTAATTTATGATTGGTGCATGTTTGCTGCAGAAAATGCTACGCCAGCCGCTGTCTCGGGCGCTTGCGTTGAGCTCGTCGGCGCGCGCGGCCCCTCTGGCGGCCCGCCAGTACTCGGTGCCAGCGCAGCCTGAGAAAGTAGAAGTCTTCATTGATGACCAACCTGTACATGTCCTACCAGGAACCACTGTTTTGCAGGTAATATTTTGTATTGGGTTTACAACGTAGATTATGTTTATAAACAAACAAGCAGCTCATATAATTTCAAAACTCCTAAGTTCTATTATGCTGAATGATGATGAGAAATATATGTTGTAGTTACTGTAAAGAAGATGAAAAGAATATTCATTTATTTTTTCTTACAAACAAAATTTTATTGAGCTATAGGTGCACTTCAGTAGACATTATAGGTAATACACACAGGAAATAACTTTTATATTGTAATAAATTGTAGTTCAATAATAAAATGTACTCTTTACAGGCAGCTGCTCAGGTCGGAGTAGAAATCCCAAGATTCTGTTACCATGAACGTTTGGCAGTTGCTGGCAACTGCCGAATGTGTCTGGTCGAGGTTGAGAAGTCACCCAAGCCCGTCGCAGCCTGCGCCATGCCCGTCATGAAAGGCATGAGGGTCAAAACCAACTCGGACCTGACCAGGAAGGCAAGAGAGGGTGTAATGGAGTTCCTTCTTGTGAATCATCCACTGGATTGTCCCATTTGCGACCAGGGAGGAGAGTGTGATCTGCAGGATCAGTCTATGGCTTTTGGATCAGACAGGAGCCGTTTCACTGACATACATTTCTCTGGTAAAAGGTTAGTGAGTGTTTCTAAATATTTTGTAATTTTTGAAAAAACCATACCAGTAATTTCTTATTAGAAAAAGTAGGGCTACTAGAATCAACAGTTACAAAAATTGTTGTGCCTCTTAAGCTCAATCTATTTGGTGATATTTATCCTCTACTAGCGGCCGCCCGCGACTTCGTACGCAAGGATCCTGTTTTACCCCCTTTTCCCGAATTTTCTTTGCTATAAACCTCACGGAGCCCGAGACCTTTCCAACGAATGCAAAACTGTGGAAATCGGTTCGTGCGTTCTGGAGTTATAGCGTCAGGGAGGAAAACCCGACTTATTTTTATATAGTAGATTACACATATTTTCCTGCTATCTTTACGATGTCGTCGGTCCACCTTGTAGGTGTACGTCCCACGCTGCGTTTTCCGGTACGCGGCCTCCATTCCAGAACCTTGCGCTGGACGCAGGCCGCTACCAATCGATCAACGTGGCCTATGTTCAGCACTGGACGTCCTATGGCTGAAATGATGATGATGATGATGACACATATTTTTTTTTTATAAATCAGGGCAGTAGAAGACAAAGACGTGGGCCCGCTCATCAAGACGATTATGACGCGATGCATCCACTGCACGCGCTGCATCCGGTTCGCTTCGGAAGTGGCTGGCGTTGACGATTTCGGCACCACTGGCAGAGGCACTGACATGCAGGTTACAAATCTTTGAAAAGTTCCTTTATCTTCTTTTTTCATTCGTCGGCCGTTTGGTGTAGTGGTTCGAAACGGACCACTATTCCGGAGGTAGCGGGTTCGATTCCCGCACAGTACAAACATTTGTGTGCATGAACATATTTGCTTGTATTAGACTGGGTGTTTTCTATGTATAATAAGTATGTATTTACAAAAAATAAAAGTATTTAAGTATGTTTATATCCATTGTCTAGTACCCATAGTACAAGCATTGCTTAGTTTGGGACTAGAAGCGCAGTGTAAATGTCCAAGGACATTTATTCATTTACTAGCGTCCGCCCGCGACTTCGTACGCGTGGATCTCGTTTTACCCCCCCTTCATCTTCTTACGCGGTTTAGATTTTTTCTTACAAATGTTTTTTCCCGCTAACTCCCGTTCCCGTGGGAATTTTGCAATATCCTGTTGTAACTAAGCTTTAAGTTTACTAAGGTACCTGCATGCAAAATTTCAAGAGTCTATCTTACGCGGTTTAGATTTTTTCATACAAATGTTTTTTCCCACTAACTCCCGTTCCCGTGGGAATTTTCCAATATCCTGTTGTAACTAAGCTTTAAGTTTACTAAGGTACCTCCATGCCAAATTTCCAGCGTCTAACTTAAGCGGTTTAGATTTTTCATACAAAAGTATTTTCCCGCTAAATCCCGTTCCCGTGGGAATTCCTAAGTATCCTATAACCTGCCCAGGAGTATGAAGAATAATTGTACCAAGTTTCGTTAAAATCCGTGGAGTAGTTTTTGTTTCTATAAGGAACATACAGACAGACAGACAGACAAAAATTTTACTGATTGCATTTTTGGCATCAGTATCGATCACTAATCACCCCCTGATAGTTATTTTGAAAATATATTTCATGTACAGAATTGACCTCTCTACAGATTTATTATAAGTTAAGATTTATTATTCATTTATGGCCAGGTCTGGGATATTATTAGGGCCCACAGAGTGACTTCACCAATGAATTCCAGCAAAGTCATGTTAATGACTCAAAAATTTAATTTCATTGTGTAGTACTTATACAGAAATTTTTTCAAGCTTCTCATTAATAGCTGTTTATATTTGAATAATATAAACAAAAGCATACTCATTATACAAATGCTTATCTCAAATTGGAATGTAGGCATGTTCTGAATAGGTTGTCTTATAGAGCTTATAATATTATCCAATTTTTTATTTAAGTCAATCAAAAATCATCATGGCTTTAGATTTACACAAGATTAGGCAAGATGTCTTAATTATATCTAACTAATTGTTTATTTCTAGGTTGGAACATATGTGGAGAAAATGTTCCTCTCAGAGTTGTCTGGCAACATCATTGACCTGTGCCCCGTGGGAGCCCTGACCTCGAAACCCTACAGCTTTGCTGCACGACCCTGGGAGACCAGGAGGGTAAGTGTTGTCAATAAGTTATTTCAGAATTAAAGAAAGAAAGAAAGAAAGAAACATTTATTGCCATGGACATCACAAAAGACAAAAGAGGTAAAATAAAAAAAAAAGCAAATAAGACAGAGGTGACATAAAACATACAATGAATGAGCAAGTAAACTAAGCAGTGCCACCCTGTCGCACAGCGATGCCCATCGCAATGGGACCCCACTCAGCATATGCCGTGGCCCCCGGTGAGGGAGGCCACGACGCTGGTTTTCAGTGTGCCCCATGCCGAGTGAGAGTCACGGACACTACGGAATTAGTTCTACCATAGTTAGCTTTACCATGTACACAATGTACCATAACAACAATGTCAACAGCATTGTTGTGTTCCAGCAGTTAGAGGTAAGATAGCCAGTTCCTCTGTGGTTGAGGATTCCGGGTGAAGCTCGCTTCCACTTTCGGTCTGATCATCACTTACCATCAGGTGAGATACAGGCCAAGAGCTTGCTCGTTGTGGATAAAAAAAAATGTAATCAGGATCAATTTCAACTAAAATAGAAGGACACGGGTCTTAAAGTGACATTTATGACTTGAGTTACATTATGTACTCACCTTTTGAAGTTTTGGCTGCTATGCTGCAGCCTTGGTCACTGGCAGACAGGATCAATTTATTGGTGAAATAATATTTATAGGACTACCTAGCTACCTACCATTTTTGAACATTTTCGATAGTAATTTTACTTGTATTTTTGCAAATTAGTTGTTTTATGATGAATATGTTTTTGCAGATTGACTCCGTCGACGTTTTGGACCCTCTGGGTAGCAATATCGTCGTCGCCACGCGCACCAATGAAGTGTTGCGTATTCTTCCTAGGACTAATGAGGTTTGTAAACGCTAATTCATCAACAGCCCTTTACAGTCCACTGCTGGACTCTGAGCCTCCTCCACTATAGTGGAGGGTTTTGCCATAATCGTTTGCCATAATAAAGCCGTGTGGTGACGGCAGAGTAGAATACATTTGTCACCAACCCCTACTCTTCCCGCGGGTGTCGTAAGAGGCGACTTAGGGACTACACATCAAACAGAGAATGGGCAGCAGCGCTCTCTGAAAAACATCAATCTTTTAAACTGCGATCTCCAACCCGCCTGCCAAGCGTGGAGATAATGGCAAAACGCTAATTATCCCTCCACAATACTTTTTGAGACTGTCGTAGCATTTCTTTTCGTTTATTGTATTGAAGAATTATATGTTTTAGTAGTTTTTTAATTGAGGTACCTAGTAATTTTAAAGCAGTCGATAGATGACACTAATACTAAAACAGACAATAGGCGAGAATCGCAATTTGGCCATTAAAATACACACATAACAGCTGCTTAACTCAAATAAAAACTGTTTGTTGTGCAGGAGATCAACGAGGAGTGGCTGTCTGACAAGTCTCGCTTCGCGTGCGACGGGCTCAAGCGGCAGAGACTGGTCACGCCCATGCTGAAAGACAGCCGCGGGAACCTCGTGCCGGCCGAGTGGGAAGACGCCATCGTGGCCGCCGCGAGAGCCCTACGCGACTGTCCGCCCGACAAGGTGAGAGCAGCCGAGTATAAATCACAGCAAACTAATAGACAGTTTGACACCATACCCCAATAATTCGAAACCACAACTGTTTTAATAATTACCTTTTTAAAAAAATAAAACCGACTTCAAATGCGTGAACACAAAAAAAAACTGAAAATTAAAAATATTGCGTATAAAAAAGTTCATCCCCAATTTTCCACCCTTGGGGGTTATTTTTTCTATTATTAAATTTAAATGGGACCACCCTTGAGGTATTACCTATACGCCGAAAAAAGATTTGTTCAAATCGGTTCATAATTGGCGGAGTTATCGCGTAACAAACATAGAAAAAATAAAAACATACGGGTCGAATTGATAACCTCCTTTTTTGAAGTCGGTTGAAAAGACCCTTCATTCTGGTCTTAAAAACTTTAATTTAAAATTACCTGTAAATTACGATTTTTGTTCGCATTGTAATTGAAAAAAGTAGTTTGATTGAGTTGACAAAATAGTGACGTCACTTGCTTGTAGTGCCATACAAAATCTATGGGAGAGTTTCGTTTTGACAGATTTAAAAAGTACGTCAATTGACTGGTGGTGTCAACATGTCTATTCCATCAGCCCCCTTCCATCATCGCGGAACCAGACGCAGGTTAGCGTACCATCCCTAGATTGTTGACATTCACCAGCTCGCACTAAGCGTTTCGATGACTCTTTTATAATGCGAACAGCTAGGGACTGGAATTCGCTGCCTACTGCTCTTTCCCGAAGACTATAATCCGGGCATTTTTTAAGGCGAGAGTGAATAGGCACTTACAGGGCAGATATGTACCAACCTAGACTGCATCCCACTTAACATCAGGTGCGATTGTGGTCAAATAACTGCCTTGTTATGCATAAGGAGGAATACACGGTAGCAGTCACGCGGCAGGAGTATTACGCCTATACTAATGGACAGCAGTGGCAATCTGGTCTCTACCGAATCAACTATTAAAGACAACTAAATGATGCCGTTGTGGAGGTCTAGCTCCATGCCTTTTTAGGCAAGCAGTGGGTGGATTGTCGTGGATTACAGACAGGAGTGGGATGCGGTAGCAAGTCATGGAATAAAACGCTGCAGTATTCAAGTTAGGGGTATGTCAGAAGCAGGAGTAAGATGTGGCTCAGTGCCACTCACATAATAGGCGTTGTAGCTGCTAAGAAGCACCAAGCCACTAAGTTGTTTTTAAAAGCTCCCTGGAGGTATTTGTCCAGCTGTCGTCCTTTGGTTGAAACGAACTCACAAATTAAAAGCTCCACGACAACCACCCTGTACTACAATCAACCGATAGGCGATTATCACACTGCGCCGCGCTCCGCCGCGGTACGCGGGACGACAGATTTATTCATTGTATGCAAGTATCTCAGTTTGTATAGAAAACACGCGCGGCAGAACACACTGACAACGCGTCTGCGCGCGGGATTTTTTATATGAAATCACGCGGACCGCGGCGTATCGCGGCGCAGTGTGATAATCGCCATACGGATACGATTTCCTTTCCTCATCATTCAACCAAAATGTTTCTTCCCCAGCTGCTAGCAGTAGGGGGCGGCATGGCAGACGCGGAATCCTTGGTGGCGCTGAAGGACCTGGTAAACCGCCTGGGCTCGGAGCAGGCCTGCACCGAACACTACTTCCCCATGCAGGGCGCCGGCACTGACCTCCGTTCCTCCTACCTGCTGAATACTAAGATTGCCAGTGAGTTTGTGTTTTATAGTCATCTTTTTGAGTAGCTACTGAAAAAAGTGGCAGAGCGCGTGTAAATCAAAATGTATTTAGACACCTGTAGCCTTCACAGTCCCCTCGCGCGGCGCACGTCAGAATGTGGCGAACGCGGACACAGGTGCGTATAAGGGCTCTTTCTATTTAGACGTTTCGTCTCGGACGTTTGTCGTGCGTTTGCAGGACCGTACGCGGTAAATTGTATGACAATAGGGATGTTTCCTGGGTCAAAAAGCAAGAGTTTTAATTAGTCCGTCAGTTAACTTATCAAAAAATACTCTACACGTATTTTTTACTTTTTCAAACTAATGAAAATTTAAAGAGATAAGCGCGCCAAAGTTCATAAGAAGAGACCCGTGACGTCAATGCGTGCATAAAAGTGCCGCACGTTGTGACGTCGTGCGGAACTTCAACGCACCATAACTATGTAATTATTTGTTAGATTGACAAATAAAAATATATGTGTCCAATAATTTTTGATATTAAACATGACGGACTAAAAAAATTTTTTTAGGAAACTAGCCTATTACCAATAATTAATGATATTGTAAACACGCAGGCTAAACGTCCGACACGTAACGTCTAAATTGAAAGCGCCTTAAGGCCGGGTAACAGAGAAAATGGCGAAAATGAGGTTTTCATTTTTCATTTTTGAGGTACTAAACAGTAAAATAAAAGGCTAAGATTTTTTTTGGGCATAGTTGAGGATATTTTCTAGGGCTATTAACGGATGGAAACACGATTTGATGAAGTTGACTCGATAGCATAAATTCCCAAAGTTACCTCTATTCGTTTTCTAATTATGGTTTTATTTNAATATATGTTCGATGATTACTATATATTTTTAAGCTTATTATATGAGCATAAATAATAGATACAGGACTTTGAAAATGAGTCTGCGGCAATTTTTCCGTAAAATGGTTGTGGGAGATGGGGCACTGTGAATTAAGCAACAGAGTTTTACTAAATCCGTTTCATTAATGGTCAACACCAAGGATTGACCTATCTTTCGCAGTTATTAAATAATCTCTGGGTGTTGCTTAAGATAGTAATTCATGCTTCCAAAATCTTAGAAATTCGCACGAAAATGTAAAATGGCTCTTAACCTGTAGGTAGGACCTATGATTGTAATAACTACAAGTAGATTACCACCTAGAACCACCTAGGACCTAAGTATTTGAAGTTGACCGCCATCCAATCCCTTTGTTGTTTTGTTTTGTAGGCTAAGGGAAAGTAGCACCTCCCTTCTATCTAAATGGGTATTTTTTATTCCTTTATAAATTGAATAAAGTACCTACCTAAGTAATAAACAGACAAGCGTACCCTAATCAGACCTAATTTACCTAGGAAGGTAATAACGTAGGTGTCTACCTCTCCTTTTGTAAAAATAGAATAGGAAGTCAACTTATGTTAAAATCGCTTAGATCCCAAAAACAAAACCGCATTGTAACAATGCAACCTAGTTAAGTGCGTAAAGGTAGAGTTGTTATGGATGTTTACTGTAACCACGCTGTATAAAAATAAATAGGTATGTAATCGTACGGTATATTACACGTAGGTACCTATAATACAATGCTATAGATAGGTGCTGTTACCACTCTATAGCTACTATAGGTACGCAAATCTATAGGTATATACAGAAAATTGCTATTACCCGACCATGACAAAACGGCGCAAGTCAGCACGCATTCTTATGACGGTAACCTACATCTCGAATAGACGCGTTTAGTTGCTTTTCGTGCGAACCCCGACGACGAAATCATTCCATCCAGCCGTCGAAGCCGTGTTCTCGGGGGTTTGGGATTGTGATTTTGTATAAATCTCTAAAGTTATGTGCCAACAACTATACAAAACAAAGGTATGTATCATAAAATAATACTTTTTAGATAGTAGTAGGCTTTGAAAAGGTTGACTATCGTTTTGAGCATTTATGGCATCGCTTTCTCAGGCGTATCTTTTGTCTCGCTCTAATAAGTTGAACGTCAGCAACATGCTTGATCTCCTGTCTCTTTCCCTCTAGTAATATAACACCGTTGTGCTCGGTCGTGTCACGTAAGAATTTTTTTGTATTTCTGCAAGCAAAATAGATGCTTTCTGTAAAAGTTTTATGTCCAATTTCTTTGATAAGTGTTTGTGTCTTTGTTACAATAATTCTTTTCCTAAATATCTGCTTCGTTTCTGTGATATGGGTCGTGCTAACTTTCACTCTAGATATAGATAGGTACTGTGGATGGTAGAGCATAGATATATATTATGTATACGAGTTTGTAGATATTCAACATCGAGTCGTCGAGACTCAAGGCCGAAATACACAAATACATAAGTAGATACCTACCTACCTGGTGTAAGAAAAGAATATTGGTTTTGATAGAAATGTGAAAATTGTGGAATCTTTTCGTCTTGGTCGGTGTGGCAGTAAGTACCTACTTGTGTATTGCGACGTTCATCGAATGGCGTACGGAGGAATCGCAGTCCCAGCTTTGATTTCAATCTTATTTATAAATGTTAATTATGTGTCCTTATCGCATCGACGCGGCGCAAATAATTTCATGATGATGCTATAGGTGCCTACGTATCGAGTGATATTTCTGTGTGTATCTATGTTGGTTGATGAACGTAGTCCTTGAGATAACCTCAAAAACAATATAAAATTTGTCTTTATCTGGAGCAGTTCAGTGTTTAGAAAGCTTGTCGATTATTTTATGTGACGCTACGGATTTCGGAATGGTTGTTATAATGGGATTTCTTTGTCCCTGTAGATAATCTGAAACGTACGAGCTGACTGCAAAGCTGCGAAGGATCTGCCGAGCCCGCATTATCTGTGATATACAGCTCAGCCTCTCGTCCGTCCTATAAGGTGAGCTACGTCCTACAATAGGTTTCCAACTGGCTGAAACACTATTTGACATAAACACACCCATTTCATGCCACCCTGTATGACCTATTTATATCTAGATATTGTAAGTTTCTTCAAGCCACTATCAGCACATTAATCAATATTATTATACTGATAAGTTATATCACAGTTAAAAATGCTTTAAAAATACATATTGTTTTTAAAATAAGTCATGAAATGTAGTTCTGGAAAAAATACTTAACTTAGATTAATTTCATTGTTTTCTCATTAGAAAATAACTTCATAAATGTCATGCAAGCTAAAATTATAATGCTTTTAATATTATGTTACTGTCATCATCACTAACACCATAATTTATGTGTGCTTTTGGTGTAATTATGGACAAGTTACTATAGAACCATAAAATAACATGGATTCTTTAGAGAATATAAATTAAATTCAAATTAATTTTCTTTCTGCTAAAACCACATCAAAAGTCTAATTTATCTTGGAATGAACATCCAAATACTTATTGATTTCTAATACTGATTTGCATGTTGTTATGGATTCTTTGTTTTCTCCAAATTCTGGTTTTTGATTGATTGGATTTATCCAAAAAGACCACCTTCCAAATACATATGAGTTTGCCTTGTTTCTATTTGTTAGCTGAAATCTTTGTTCTAGAGCTGATTGTTCAATCATCAGATAACTTAAACTTAACCTTATCTGAAGAATAAGTTGGCAGTTTCAGTATGGGAAAATTTCCATTGAAAAACCAGCCTAATCGAATGTAATTTTATTATATAGAACATGTAGTTTTGTTGGCTACCTTGTCATGTAACAGCTAGTAGGATGTATAATTTCTATACAGGATTTGTGAGCAGTTTGATGCATAGAGTAATGTGTTGTTCTAGGGCTGGGCCACTCGGGGCTAGGAGGCGTCCGCAGCAGCTTCCAGCGGTGATCTCACCCTGCCCTCTGCCATAGAGGCATTAAACACTGCTACCTGCTTAATTGACTGCATCACTACGAACCATTGTTACTTAGTCTATAATTGAAACAATATGCAATCTGTGAACATAAGTATAATACTAGGTGGATATTGTAGAAAATTATTCTATTTATAAATAATTGTCTGATGTCTAATGTTTCTGTAATATTATGTGTTCCACGTCTAATTAAGGATAATTGTTACTCCAATATTGATACTGTTACCGAACCAATGCAATGTAATAACTCCACCTCGACATTGGTGGTAAACACAAATAAATTTGGTGCTTTTGAGCGAGTCTATAAGAAGAATGAGAGTCAGCGAGTTAGTGTAAAAATGGTAGATAATAATATTTATAATGTAGAGTTTGTTGATAGTATCCAACAAAACCAAATGATTGGCGATACGCCTAACTACTGCATTCCTTTAAAGATTAACGCCATAACAGTCCAGGGTATCTCATACAGTGACCCATATTTCAGTAGCTTTAACTTAAAGTATAAGATGGCGTTTGGAGCGCCAGAGTATATGAACAAGTCTGATTACGCTTTTAAATCCTCAGTTTGTATTATACATGATGAGCCTTGCGAGACGCAACTATTGAACGAAAAGTCTGCTCGTGATATGATATGCAAAACGAAAACTCGAATGATTACTGACGACGACAAGTCTGCAAGAACATACCATGACAATAATGTTGGTTTTGGGGCCGCGAGCTCTGAGTCAGCTTTGAAAGTATTCGCAAACGGTGATCTCACTTTGGACGGGATGTTGGAACTCAGTAGACACGAGGGCGACCTGATGAAGACTTTGGGGGGCGCCGTAGACAGCTGGGGCGTGCCGCGCCGGCTCCGGCTATGCGGCGGCGGCGAGAGCTCGCTCAACGCAGCAACCGGCTGGGGCAGCCCGCCTGCTTCGAACAATAACGGTGACAACCCTATTTTGTTTTATTTACTTTTCGCTCTAATGAACCCCTGTGTTTTAAAAGTACACAATCATCCAGTTATCTTTGTAGAGTCATGTAAACTTGGGATTGTTAATATTTATTCTCAAATTACTTTCTTGATAACAAAGTTGGTAAACAAAGCATTTTTTTATTTGTAGGTGGTTTGTTTTTGACAAGAGTGACAACATTTTGTTTATTTTTTTTTGGTAGGTGGGAATTGGGGCGGCAACTCCAGTGGCCAAACTAACAGTGGATCGAACAATACTCAACAATGGAATAATACGGCCCAGCGGCCGCCTACTTCTCAAGCCGACAGTAAGTTCCTAAATCGAACAATTAACTCAGCTTAGTCATCATTAGAGAACATGTTTGTTAATGTTTATTACAAAGTTGCAATGGCATTTCGTAATTGATGATATTTGCATTTCGCCCAGGTATTTATGAGTGATAGGATTGTTTCTTGCAGTGAACAGCAACAAAGCGAACGGCAACCAGATGCCGCCTACCAGTGCTGCCTCAGGCCAGAACTGGCAGAGCTCTCCGCCTAATATGCCAAATTCACAGTCCAACAACAATGGTGCGCCTGCAAGCAATGGTACGTCATATCCAACTAATCACGTCATTTGTACAGTTTACGCCACATTGAGTAATGTTGTTTAATAATGACTACTGTTTTTAGGCACGAACAACTCTGGAAACGGGAATGGAGCGAACCCTTCCAATCCGGCTGCGAATTCTAACGGGCCTTCTGCTGGGAACGGAAACGGGAATAACGTCAACAGCACGTCCTCTGCCAAGATCGAGATCAACTCAATGAGGGAGGCTCTCTTCAGCCAAGATGGTTGGGGTGGAGTAAGTTCAAATCTATTTCGATATGATATCTTTGTTACTATAAAAACATGATAGTTGGCTAATATTACGAATTTAATTTATAGCAACACGTCAACCAAGACACCAACTGGGATGTACCCGGATCACCCGAGCCCGGCTCGAAGGTGGAGCCCACGGCCGGTGGACCTCCGGCATGGAAGCCGAGCATCAACAACGGCGCTTTCCTCGGAACCGATCTCTGGGAGGCGAACCTCAGGAACGGGGGCCAGCCGCCGCCGCAGCCCGCCGCGAAGACCCCCTGGGGGCACACGCCCACGACGAACATCGGGGGCACGTGGGGCGAGGACGACGACGCCGCCGACTCGGCCAACGTGTGGACCGGGCCGCCGCCGCCGCAGCAGTGGCCGGCGGGCCCGCCGCAGCACGCTCAGCAGTGGGGAGTGCCGAAAAAGGACGACTGGAACGCGTGGGGCGAGCCGCCGCGCGGCGGGGACCCGCGCCTCGACCCGCACGGCCGCTCCGCCGACCCGCGGCAGCAGCCCAACGACCCGCGCCACGACCTGCGCGGCGGCATCTCCGGCCGCCTCAACGGCGACATGTGGAGCCAGCACCACCAGCACACCGGGCCCAACAAGATGATGCCCAGCGGCGGCGTCAACCAGTGGGGCGCGCAGGTATTGTTGAACTTGATTCTCAGCAACGCGTACCGCTGAAATTAGTAAATAAGCTGCCCTGTGTGTTTTTTGTGAGTGAACGTAAGCGTCGATCGGCAGGGTCCCAAGGAATCGATCAAAGCGACCGGCTGGGAGGAGCCTTCGCCGCCGGCGGCTCGCCGCGCGGCGGGAGGCTTCGACGACGGGACGTCATTATGGGCGCAGCGCGGAGGTATGGGAGGCATGGCCGGCCGCGGCGCCACGCAGGGCCCGCCGGCCCCGCAGCGCATCCCGCCCACGCCAACGAAACCAGACGCGGTTTGGGGAGCCCACGCCCAGCGCAACGGCTCCTGGGAGGAGCCCCACGCACCTGGCTGGCCCGAGCGCGACGCTTCGGCTTGGCCCGACCAGTCCGGCCCTGCCCTGTGGCCCGTGCCCAAGCCTAAGCCCACCGGTCCCGGTGGTGGCTGGCCCGACGACATCGGCGAGTGGGGCGGCCCTAAGCCCCCGCAGGCCGGACCTCTCGGCAAGCAGCTGCCGAAGGAAGTCATCTGGAACAGCAAGCAGTTCAGGTTGGTAACATTTCTAGGTCAATTTCCCGTTAGACGCTCGATAGAGTTTATCTAAACGTAAAATTATGTTTAGGTTCTTGGTGGAGATGGGTTTCAAGAAAGAGGAGGCCGAAGCGGCGCTCCGCAGCCGCGATATGAATGCCGAAGAGGCATTTGAATTATTGTCGAACGGCGCTCGCGATGGATGGAGGCGCGACGAATTCCACCACCAGCCCTTCCAGCCGCCGCCGAATGTGCCAGCGGTGTCCCCCGCCGTGGCTCAGAAGCTTTTGAGCCAGCCGCCGCCGCAAACGGTGCAGCATCATCACTCGTACAACCCTAACAGGTAATTATTGTCCTTAGAGTCTAAGGTCTAAATAATTAATTTATATTGCCATTGGCTGTCGAGTAACTAGACAAAGAAATTTTTTTTAGTGTGGTTATGAATTTCAACATACCATGTCCTTAATTTCTATGACATTTTGTTCTTTTTAAGTATTATGAAAACTACATCAACTCTATCATTAGAGAGTGCTAGTAATTACAGGCTAAATAAAATTTAATAGAAAAAAGTCCTTCATAGAGTTTATTAGGTCATGCATTCAAAGCATAGATCAATATCAGTCGCCGAGCTATTTTTACCTCGCGTTATAGCCAATTTACGTTGTTCGAATAATAACAAACAATTACATATAAATTCTATGTTTGTCAGCAAACTATTGTCTTTCACAATCGCTACTATCAAATTTCGCTAAGATCGTCAATAAATGTTGTTTATTGAAAATGAAGTAGCGAAACTAGCAGACATTTTATTGACTTGCTGAAATCGAAAGTTGCGTCTATACAGACTTGGCGGCCATTTTGGCGCGATCGCCATAGCCTAGACAAGGGACAGACGCGACAAAATACAAAAGCGAAATGTGCAAATGTAAATATTCATCTTTTTTGTTAATACGTCAGCAACATCTTAAAATAACTAACAATACATTGACATTGTATTGAAAACAATTTTGTGCCAAATTGTTTACGCGATAATGAGCATTGTAAACTTTGGCGACAGCATCACCTGATGCTATGTTAACCAACCATTTTTGGATTTTTGGGCAGTATTAGGAATTAATAGGAAGAGCAATATAATTTATGATAATTTTAACAGCTTGAACAAAAACGAAAGATATGTAAATAAAAAAAATCTAAATCAATGACTAAAACAAAGAATATAGTGTTTTTTTTTTATTTCAATTTCGGCCCAACTCAACAGTTGTTTTTTTATACACAAAACTTATGATAGAGGAGAACTAAGCTCCCCGATTTTGCAATTCGGCCTAATTTGACTCTTGTTGTTAAAAAAAAAGACGACGAAAAGTAGCCTATAGTTAACTAACAAAAATGGCGCAGCGACCCAAAATGAGTCTTGGCCTCCGAAATTTTAATAACAATCTCCACTCTCAGTCTGTTCTGCGCCACCTCCCTCGAGTTATAGACGCTCTTCTATATTTAGCTTTTTTTTTCACAGTGGCACCGGCAACAGCGGTCAACCCAGTACAGCACAGCTTCGTATGCTGGTACAACAGATCCAGATGGCGGTGTCAGCAGGCTACCTCAACCACCAGATCCTCAACCAGCCGCTGGCCCCTCAGACGCTCGTGCTATTGAATCAGCTGCTGCAACAGGTAATAATAATATACAGTTTAAAATGTATGTACAGTCAGCGTCAAATAGTTCGTGACACCCGAAGTAAGCAGATATGTACCATCCTAAACTGCATCTCACTTACACCAGGTGCGATTGCGGTCAAATACCTGCCTTGTCTTGCATAAAAAAAAGCAAAAAGTTCGCAACCTGTCTTTGTTGTAATTGAAATAAGGTTGTGTGGTCAACTTTTTGGCCACTTTGGGTGTCATGAACTATTTGACGCTGACTGTAATACAGGCTAGTTACAGCACACCAGATTATTACATTTTTGGTGCAAAAGAGCACCATTTCCAGCTACTTATGGACACACTAGCTTTTGCCCGCGGCTTCACCCGCGTGAAATTTAGTGCCACAGATTGGCATAAATTATAGCCTATATGTTAATCTGGGTTACAAATAATAATACTGTAAAGTTTCAACAAAATCCGTTCAGTAGTTTTTGCGTGGAAGAGTAACAAACATCAACACAAACTTTCACCTTTATAATATTAGTAGGATGGGTTTTAGGGTGGATGGATGTTTGTTATTTATTAGTCCTTCACACAAGAACTGCTGGACGAGTTTTGATTAAACTTAACAATAGTGAAGCTTATCAAAGTAAAACAAAAACTTGATTGCTTTACACCAAAATTTACGCGGCAGAAGTCGCGGGTGAAAGCTAGTTAAAATTAAAAAAAGTCTATGTCAATAGTAAAACCGGTAAATATCATAAAGTTTCAACACTATTAAAACGTGTGGCGTTCCTTGGGGGAGCCAGCCTGCAGTGCACCATTGGCGGAAATGATTAGTAACACATACGGTGTATTTCCTATTGCTGTGTGGGGCGTTAGACTTTGTGACCGCGGAAATACCCAGGCATGCATAGCCGGTGCATAGTCTTATGTAATTTTGATGCCAGTCGTTCACTTTGAAAGTCTAAAAGTTGAGCGAAAGCCAAAAAAATGAGTAGAAAATCAGCTCATCATCCATTTCAGTAGTTATCCCTGAAATCGCGCCTTTAGAGATGGTTTGACGCAGACCGTCCAATTCGCATATCGTCCGAACTCAAAAATGGTAATTAATTTTGTTTTACTCAGACCTACAAGTTGAACTATTGTTTCATAAATGGTAGACTTGCCCGTTTTCACCATCAATCCCTAATTTCAAATGCACACATAACTTAATTTGGTTTTCATAGGGATCACTTAAAAATCAGGGATTGATGGTGAAAACGGGCATTTAACTTTTATCTGAGTGTAGACTTTAGGGAAAGGCAAATGTTAAAAGGAATCGTAAAAAATGCTCTAGGCTGACATCTAATAAATTCGTCTCGCCCCATTAGTTCAGTAAACTGGTAACGCGTAATGAAATTCATAGACTGGCTTATCATTGAGTTATTCTGTAAAGTCGAGTGTTCTCTAGGAAATTCAGCATTTTTTAGCAAGTTTTTTTGCAGTGTCGTCGGTCGTAGTGCGATAATTACTTTTTTTTTCGTAAAATTAGATAGGCAGTCTTACGTCAACTTATGTGTAGATAATGTATTTATGCTATTTTAACTAAATTAATCCAGCCAAGTGTTTTTTTAAATGAGCACTTCTCTAATCTCTTGCGAGTCAATAAAATTATCATTTTGATCATGGACAACAACCTCTCTGTAGTAATTTGTATCTGAAATTGATTTTTAACCGACTTAAAAAGAAAGAGGAGTTTCTCAATTCGGTTGGTTTTTTTATGAATGTAGTATACCGATTACACTGAGATTTGTGATCCGATTTACGTGATTCTTTTTTTATAGATGCCATTTGGTCCCATAAAAATATATTTTTAATTTGGTTGAGTAGTTTTTACTTTTTATCACCAATTATAATTTATAAAGACTGAAATATTTATGCATTGAAAGCTATGCATGTATTGTATCAGTAGTTGTAAGTACCTGCTGAAACACATCCACTGCTGCACAAAGGCATCTGAAGGTTTCCACACCTGTTGCCTATTTAAGAGTTGGTGTAAATATAGCTCAAGTTATATTATGTTTGTGTTTGATGTTGAACTCAGTATAAGTTATAACGCGTTTGTGCTAGAATCCATTTGTAATTTCCAGATCAAAGTACTGCAGCAACTGGTGCAACAACACTCGCTGGCGTTGTCCAAGGGCAACTCCACGCTCGCGCTCCAGTGCTCCGTGCAGATTACCAAGGCTAAGCAGCAGATCACTGCTCTCCAGGTTAGTTCGTTTATTTATTGTGCTAATATTTTATTTAGGTATGCATGGTATAGAGAGTTAAAGTTTGATGATTTAAAATGCGGGATTTGGATATACAATCGTAATTAAGCTATAATGAGAGAGCCCAGTAAAGTAACACAGAAAAAGAACAATGATCCTATGGCGGCTGTCAAAAAGAAATAATATCCTTTGAAGTTACTACCCTAGACTGCATCTCACTTAACGTCAAGTGCCATTGCGGACTGCGGTCAAATGCCTGTCTAGTTCTGCATTAAAAAAATCTGGTCCGAAATACAAGGTTAATCTGCCCCTATGACTGCCGTGTCACAAATAGACACATTTCTGTACATTTTATACTCAAAAATCATTGTTTGGTAACGGGACTATTCCCACCTCTCGTTCCCACCGCTGCAATTACTGTGTAGCCGGGATCTACAGCTTGACCGCCAATAATTGCCATTGTTAAGTAAGCAAGCAAGGTATACTTGTTAGTCTCTAAGCTCTGACATTGAATGGTTAATAAATAATGGTTTACTTCTCCCGCAGAACCAAATCGCGAACCAGCAGGCTCTATACATGAAGCAGCAGGCCGGCGGCGCCGACCTGTTCAAGCCGAGCCACGACCCGCTCGCCGGGCTGCAGAATAACTTCAGCGATATGGGCATCTCTAAAGACACGCAGTCGGTATGTACACCATAAGACTTTGTGCCAAATTGTTCACGCGATAATGAGCACGTGACACAGCCCGATGTACCATTGCCAACAGATACCACAGCAGACTACATTATTGTTCAAGCTAGCAGCCGCCCGCGACTTCGTACGCGTGGATCCCGTTTTATCCCCTTAGAGGTGGGGTTTCGTAAAATGTCTACACCCTAGAAGGAACCTACCTGCCAAATTTCAAGTTTGTAGGTGTTGTTTCTTAGATTTCGTGATGAGTGAGTCAGTCATAAGATGCACCACTGTTGATATGCCGACGCAGTATGATACCATTCATCACAGGGCTGCAATCAGGTGCTATGACCACTCCACAAGGCCCGATCTACGTCCGGCCGTTATTGCCTGGATAACGCCTTCCTGGACCAATGACAAGAGCGCACATACGTAGATTTCAACGATTTAGGCGGCCNTTATTTTATAAAAATACAAAAATTTGCCAAGTGCGTGTCGTTCCAAGCGCAGTGTAGGGTTCCGTAGTTGTCAGTCGTTACCATAATATGTTTCATAAGCAAGCAATTACTTCATCTAAAGTCACTTCTAATATTTTCTTCTAAGGATTTTTTATTAAGTATGAAATTTTACACGAGTTAAACGACTATTACTCTTGAACTAACTGGTCTATCTTAACCGTCATAGTTTTCCTTAAAAGTTCATGAAAAGAACTATTATTATGAATTTTTCCAGATTTTTCAAACCAACACTTTAGTTTTTAGAGGGGGAGACGCCATTTTCGAAAAAAAAATATATCACTTTAAAATTTAATATTTTGCAAACGGATCACTAAATCAAAAAATAGTCTTAGAAACCCCTAAGTCATTTTAAATGACCTATCCAACGATACCACACACGATGGGGTATCAATGATAACAATGAAACTTTTTAATATATTTTTTTTTTAATTTCTATATTTAAGTGAAAAAATGTTTTATTATCATTAATAATAAAATAAATCAGTCAAAAATGGTTTATTTTAATTTAATTTTGTACTTATAACTTATTTCAAGCAAAAAATATTTTTGGCCGCCTAAATCATTGAAATCTACCTATGTGGAGCGTTAAACTCACGACTCCTAGATTCCCAGATTTAAACGTTATCGCGCCAACAATCGGACTACAGGATACAGTGGATGTAACCGAAAAATAATAAAAATTGACACTTAACAAGTCCGGGACATCTGTTGGTGTAGTCGCTAGCAGACAGCGCTTTTTACATTCTGAAGTTGGGTTTTTGCCTACTGTGAACTTGACAACAAACATTGTTTTCACACTGCATTTATACTGGCATATTTTTACTTATTGTTTCGCTTCGTAAGCTAACAATGATACATTAACTTTGAACAATGGGATAAAAACAATACTTACAAGCATTACATTAGAGAAACGGAGCGTTGATGTTAATGCAGGTCAGGCTCTAAAGAAAGGTACGCAAGTAGCTGTGTGTGATGTAATTTTGGCTATTTTAAATAGCACCCAACGATTTGCCAAATGTACGTTTTGCCCAGTAACAAGTAAAATAGCGGGGCTTATTTATTTTGTCCCTGTCTGGCTTAATGCCGAGAGAAAGCACGGTTTCAAAACAAAATAATATTGTTTCGAGTCGTAAAATGGTATAACTAGAGATTTTAATACAAACAATTAAGTTGACGTTTAAGTTAGCAAAGAAACGGCACGAAACGAAGACTTAAATCTCTTGAATATTGTTAAGTCTATGGTGGGTCTTCACCAGTATTTAAAAAGCAAAAGCAATAGGGATGTTTCCTGGGTCAAAAAGCAAGAGTTTTAATTAGTCCGTCAGTTAACTTATCAAAAAAAACTCTACACGTATTTTTCACTTTTTCAAACTAATGAAAATTTAAAGAGATAAAGCGCGCCAAAGTTCATAAGAAGAGGCCCGTGACGTCAATGCTTGCATAAAAGTGCCGCACGTTGTGACGTCGTGCGGATCTTCAACGCACCATAACTATGTAATTATTTGTTAGATTGACAAATAAAAATATATGTGTCCAATATTTTTTGATATTAAACATGACGGACTAAAAAAATTTTTTTAGGAAACTAGCCTATTCTACTGCATCTATCTTAAAGTTAATTTTCTCTTCCAACAGGCGTATGGTGCAAGTGGCAACCAGCAATCGCGACTGAACCAGTGGAAGCTGCCTTCCCTGGACAAGGATGGTGAGGGTTCGGAGTTCAGCCGTGCCCCTGGAACCGCCAAGTCCACCACCAGCCCTCAGCTCAACCAACTTGGCCTGCAACCTGACTCGTAAGTGTTTAAGCTAGTTCACTTGTTTTTTTTTAACCTTTTTTCAAATTGTAATTCGTTTTTCTATATCCAGCCAGTGTCTACCAGTCTATACTCATTTGTTTATAGACCATTTAAAATTAAAATTCGATTTTTAAAATTTCAGTTTTCTGGATCTAGATAGATTTCTAGTGCTTTTGTTTTAAACTGAATATTTGAAATGGTAATGTAAACAAATAGCAATTTAACTCACGCAATTAGTCCAAAGAATAATATTCAGCAATGTTTTGGTCGTATATCCTCTTGAGAGGTGATCCAGTAGTTTTGTGGTCATACAATTATTTAATATGCAATTCGCTAATCTCTGAACGGAACGCAAATTAAAATTATTAACATTTTCCTTCCTTAAATATTGTAGTAGGTTTGTTTGTTTTGGTAGTAGAGATACATGTTTATCTATTCGCAAGTGCGTTTTCAGTTTGTTTACGGATACTCGTAGTTATTGTAGTAATCGAGATAAATACTAATTAATTAGAGTTGGTAAAGTCCCCGCCAAGGTCAAGAGATATATTACATAGTAGCAAGTATCGTCAAGTTATCGTTATAAAATGGTATCAATCTTTTTTTAATCTTGATTGGAGATAGTGTGTCCACGCCCTTCTTTAAATCGTCTTTACAGCACCATGAAGCATTTTAGGTTATTCACCACTTCAAAAAACGGCTTTTAACTTTACGATGTGGTGACCACGCACCGCAAGACGTAGGAACTATTTGCAGGGAGCTCAAAGCTCACCTCACGCTATACTAATACTTCAGAAGTAAAGTGCTAGCTAGAGGAAAAGGACTTCGAACAGTACTTACACGCTTTATTGAGATTCGGTTCGTTGGTCATTAACAGGGACAATAATAGGTGAAAAGCCCGCGCGAGTTTTAGCGGAGATCCTATGATTCGGTTCGTATACCGCGGGCTAGTTTAACCATAGGCGTTAAGAACAATCGTTCCCCGCTGGAGGCTCCAAGGACTGGGACCACGTAGGAGCCCACGACTCTGTCGTAATTAATACCAATTGACAATGAAACGGACGGAATATAATTTGTAGGGAGCTCGAAGGGAAGAGTTTCGTGCAGTATTTACGCGCTTTACCAACATTCGATTCGTTTGTCACTAGACGGGTAGAACAATGGTAACAGGAACCACTAACACAGAAGAAGTAATGTAGTATGTTTGTCCCCGCTGGTTCAGCACATGGGGCGTCGGGCGCGGCTCCGAGGGCTGAGGAGACGCGGGCGCCGACGTGGCCGACGGTCTTTGTTTAGCTATTGTTTTTGGCTGAGTAATAAGGAATTAGAACTGCTCTTATTATAGACCTACGCGCTCCCTCTAGATTTGGTTCATATGCCGTTAGGCCGTTATCATTAAAGAAGTAATGTAGTATGTTTGTCCCTGCTGGTTCAGCACACAGGGCGTCAGGCGTGGCTTCTTTTCTTAACACAAGGGCAAAAGAGCTTGGAGCAGTAATTACGCGCTTCACCAAGATTCGGTTCGAATGCCGCGAGTCAGAACCATGGGGCGTAGGGCGTAACTGTTCACACTAAGCATAACGCAAGGAAAAAGAGCTTCGAGCAGTAATTACGTGGTTTATCAACGTTCGTTTCTTATGCCGCTAGGCAGGTAGAATCATGGCCGTAAAGAAATAAAGCCGTTCATAATATAATAATAGAAGAAGTAATGTAGTATGTTTGTCCCTGCTGGTTCAGCACATGGGGCGTCGGTCGCGGCTCCGAGGGCTGAGGAGACGCGGGCGCCCTCGACTTGGTCATTATATCAATTTATTGACAATGAGAAGGGACTTGATAGTTTATAGCTCTTTTCCTCTTGCGCTATACTTGTAATACTTTAGGAGAATAGTGCTAGGGGAAAAGAGCTTTGACCAAAATCGTATGCCGCGAGGGATGTAGAATAGGCAGAAAGTACCGTTCATATTATAGAAGAAGTAATGTAGTATGTTTGTCCCCGCTGGTTCAGCACATGGGGCGTCGGGCGCGGCTCCGAGGGCTGGGGCGACGCGGGCGCCGACGTGGCCGACGGCAAGGACGCCTGGCCCGCGCACCCTGCGCACCAGCCGGTCTACGACCTCGTGCCTGAGTTCGAGCCTGGCAAACCCTGGAAGGTAAGATGCCGGGTATTCTTAAGCTTCAACCACACCAACGGATCACGGCGCGATCATAGGAAAATGACAGTAGCCTTATTCACGTAACAAAACTTCAACGACAACAAATCGATGAATGCGATCCTATCGAGTAATCGTTCTATCGAATTGACTTATGAATACGGATTTAGAACTGTTTTTCAATGGGACGACGTAACAAAACGTCAATGACAACAAATCGCTGAGTTGCGATCCTATCGAGTAATCGTTCTATAAAAATGACCCATGTGAATACGGATTTAAAACAGTTTTTCAATGGAAAGACTTCTGAACGTCAGCGAGATCTTGACTGTCAAAATACGTGAATTAGGCCACAAGTCGCGTGAAATGTCATGGGTCGCGCGACCTGTCTTTGGCCTCTGATCGCGCCGGCGATGGCTATCTGCACGCGTTGGTGTGGTTGAAGCTTTAATAATTGGAACTTACTAATTCTAACTGTTCAACTCTACAGATTAACCCTAAAGGTCGGACCGCATTTGCGCGGCGCAGCGCGACACAAGGCGTCAAATTATACTTTCAGTAATTTTGTATAGAGTATGTCGCATTATGGCGGCGCTGCAATGAGCGCACACAGTTTGCTTACGAGAGAATATATTGACGCGCGAATGCCATCCGATCTTAACGCTTACTAAATATGGATTGGGCTTATTGGATAGTCCAGTGGTACAGTATCGCACTACCGAATAAGCAGTCTAATGCTGACACCATTGGACTATTGTTGCCTATTTTGAAACAGATCATTTTATTACAACAAGACATCACAAAAATTTAGATACAGGTACATACACAAGTTCACTAGTTAAGTTTCTTAGAGAAGTTATAGTGGTGCAAACCTCTTGTTTCTCTAGGATAAGTTCTGAAACACACAGGCAAAACAGAGAAGAAAAAAAGCAAGCTAAACCATTTGTCCCAATACCGATGCATATTGTAATAAGTCACTGTGCAATATCATAGAGAAAAAGAACATAGTAAACATGTAGTGACATTGACACTGTATATGCAGACAACATGATGTTTTTAAAGGATGTTACCGGGCCAAAAGTTCAACATTTTAGAATAACTAAAAATCAAACAAAAATGTTTTTGAATAACTTTTTTGAACTGACAAAAACATAACAGTCTATAGAGATAGCACTATGTGCTTGTTTAGTCTGATAAGACTGATAATCTGATATGGAACGCACATTCCGAAGCTACTGTTATTCGAATTTTGTTAAATAATGTCACGGGAATGTGAAAAAATAGGTCAGTCTTGTTTACTCAACAAATTACAATCTATGAAAAAGGCGTTTCTCAATATTTGGGAACAAATAAAAATTACATACAACTAAATGACTTCTTTTATCTCTCTTCGTGTAGCCGTCCACATTAAGTTACTACTAAAAGCTGCTGGCCTTATTTTTTGTAAATTACTGAATGAAGTCTATAAGATTGATTCTGTATGGTATAAATAGGTGACACAACCATGTTGATCTCAATAGTTTCACAACATCTTACACGTGACTCAATTCCGACACAGATAAACTTTCAATATCATAAATTAAGTAGTGCTTCCGAATATAGCTGTAAATTCCGCAGGGTAACCAGATGAAGAACGTCGAAGACGACCCAGCAATGACGCCTGGATCCGTGGTCCGCTCGCCTCTATCGCTGGCCGCGATCAAAGACACGGATATGCTCGGCGGGAAGACTTCGCCCCCGGGCGGGGAGCGGTCGCTGTCTTCGTCCACGTGGAGCTACGCCCCGCCGGCCACTTCAGCGGCCAATGCGCTGAAGCCCCCGGCCGATACGTGGGCCGGCAAGCCCCGGCCTGCGCCCCCCGGCCTTAACAAGCCCTGGCCGCAGCACCATAATGCGCAGCAGAGGCCCGTGTCCTCCTGGCAGGCGTCTACTTGGCTGCTGCTCAAGAACCTCACGGCCCAGGTAAAACACACTTCATTTTACAGTATGGCCGCCTTCACATTAGGACGTAAGAAGCGCGACATCAGCGCGGCAGCGGCATTTTTATAATGTGAAGGCAGACATCCGCTGTCATATAGTATGAAATTATCGGCAGCGCGTCTGTCGCGCTGCTAAAGTCGCGCGATGTGGAAGCGCTCTAGAAGTGAACCTAATATTCCTACACGCCTATCATAACGTTTAGACGTTAGGGTTATTATGATTCCAGTGTATAAGTAAATATAATATTTAATCAAAGATTTAGAAGTCTCATCCTGTTATATTTTTGGACATCAGAAATCTACACTCATCATGTCGGACTCCTATGGCGACTAAAGTTAAATTAATCTACTTTTAGAATTCTCACCTTTTAAATATAACTTTTTTAAAGCAACTAGTAATATGATTTACGCAGCATTTTCACTCAATGCCGAACTATCAATGTTAAGGCAATAAACAATGACAACGGCGCTATTAAAAGGTCAGGGATCACTTCATAAATGATGCAAACCTATTTAGCGACCTTCGTATTTATTAGCAATCGTGGAGCGTCGATATTCACATGGTTAAGCCTTTCTCTATTGCGGTGTTTGTGTGCGTGCACTTGGTTATTATAATTTATTTTAACCCAACAATATGCAGATAAATTTGAAACAAAACAAACCTGAGATTTAGTATGTTACATGACCTTAACCTTGTTGAAAATGTAGCCCAGAAAGTTTCAGTGAATGTGTAAAATCATGCACTCGCTATTAAATACACCCTGCCTTTTGTCTTCGCCGTAGTATTTATTTCTCTTTTATTGTCTCTAAAACAACAATATTATGTAATCTCTACTGCAAGAGTTATACGACATTGTCCTATTTATTGTCCCGAAGCAGTGGTAGGGTTAATACTAGGATGTGTAAAAGTGATTTTTTAAAAGTTACTTCCAAGAATAAAATGATTGTTTTTTTATTAATTGTATGTTATCTCCAGATCGACGGGTCAACGCTGAAGACCCTGTGCATCCAGCACGGGCCGTTGCAGAACTTCCACTTGTACTTGAAC
Organism: Ostrinia furnacalis; assembly: GCF_004193835.3. NCBI lineage: Eukaryota > Metazoa > Arthropoda > Insecta > Lepidoptera > Crambidae > Ostrinia > Ostrinia furnacalis. The sequence continues at coordinate 606,924 of NW_021132042.1, read as the reverse complement.
CAGGGTCTCGCCCTCGCCCGCTACTCCACTCGCGAGGAGGCGGCTAAGGTATGTTACATACAAGCATTCCAAGCTTCAACCACACCAATGCAGATCGCAATCGCCGGCGCGATCAAAGGCCAATGACAGGTCGCGCGACCTATGACAGTTCACGCGACCTGTCATTGGCCTTTGATCTCGTTGGTGTGGTTGAAGCATAATATCATTTCAGCAACAGGACGTCACTGAACATAGGCCTCCCCAAATGATTTCAACATCGCCCGATTGGTAGCGGCCTGTATCCAGCGCCTTCCTTCTACCTGGTTTATTCGACATTGTTCTCCCGGGTGATATCACCCAGATGAGCAAAGTTGATTTTTCTCGGAACCATTTCACTCAGTTTCATTTTCCAGGTGACATGAGTAGATTAATTTGTTCATAGGAATTATTTCACCCAGGTGAACAGATGCAGATTTTCATTGATCATGTGGACTTTTATCACCTACATAATGCATGCTAATAATCCTGCTACTTTTATGAGGTTGTCGTCCACCTTGTGGGTTTACCCACAATCCCTGATTATCTGTAGAGAGAGTTATTGTTATTGAAAAGTCTGACTCGGAACTAAAGTTTTGAAGATCGCGCGCGCATGCGCTGTGTGAATAGGGCTTTATTGATTCGCGCCGTGCAGACTGAATACAAACAAATGAAATCGGGGCGCGGTCCAGCGGCTGTGAATAGAACACGAGTACCTAATCTATGCTATGAAGAATAATAAAATTAGGAGTTTGGAAATGTCGGTAACTTTTTTTAAAAAATGGTGTAGTCGTTTCACTGAGACATTACACAAAATAGACAACACTATAATAATACATATTTATTTTCTTTTTCTAAAGTCAATTAGTAATAATAAATTAGACAAAAATAAATCAAGTACACTTGTTAATCAATTATTTCTTTTTTTATTTAAATATTTATAGACTGGAGAGAGCAAAAGCAGTGTTATTATTTTTTTGCCGGCAAATAAATCTATTGTAATATTTTTTTATTTTATTTTATTTAGAATCATGAATAGATGAGACGAGTAAATCTAAATATGCCGTCTCGCTAAAGCGGCAGACAGTAGTGCTGAGTTTGTTGCGACGCTTCTTCTCAGCACTTGTCAAATGTTGGTCACAAGGGCTGGTAGGGCAAAAAAATTATGAGAAATGTGAAGGCTCCATAAGAGCAAAACTAAGTTTTATTTATTATTCTTGTATTTTGACGATTTGTGAGCACTATTTTTAATAGTCCATGCAAATAAAGGGATTTTGACTTTGAAAGCTGTGTAGTCAGAGCCTAAACCTCCGCCCCGTCCATCTCCAGGCTCAGATGGCGCTAAACAACTGCGTGCTTAGCAACACGACCATCTTCGCGGAGTCGCCAGCCGAGTCCGAGGTGCAGATGATCCTGCAACACCTCGGCTCCGGCGGCGGCGGCGCGTGGCGCGGCTCCAAGGACTCGTGGGGCGGATTCCCAGGGCTCTGGCCCGAGCACGACCAGCGAGCCACGCCCTCCTCGCTGAACTCCTTCCTCCCGCCCGATCTCCTCGGCGGCGAGTCCATCTAAACCACGGTAAGGCGCACTCACCGGCAGCGGGCGGCAGCATCCGCGTGACGCCGCCAGCGATTAAGGGCTGCCTTTGTAAAGCACGTTTAGGCACGTTTGTAGCAATTTCGCAGCGACTTTCGACTCGTGTCTGCGTAAATTCGCATTCATTCGCGATCTCAACTTGCAGAAGTTCCTGACGTTTAGAGACGCGCAAATTTCTGCAAGTTAGACTCAACCTAAACCTGCTGTTCGGCTCTGCAATCGCTCGCGGCGGGTCCGATCGCCCGCGGCGAATCTCCTACCGTGTCAATTTGGTCGCGGGCGCGGCCCTATGTGTCTAGTTGTAATTACGCTTTACGGTCCCCCGTATTGGGGACAGACTAATTTTATTCGCCTAGTCAGATCGTGTCGGACGCGTCGCGTCGCGTCGGGACGCGGTGCGACGCGGCCGCGGTAGCCAACTGTCCACAACTATATTATATCTACTGTGTTGTAAGTGTTCATGTAGATTATTTAGTGTACATAAGAATTATACATATACAACGGCAGACATAGAATGTATCGGTTATGAAGTTGTAAGTAGTAGGTCGCGGCGGTGCGCGTGTGGTGAGACCGCGCGCGCGCCGCCGCCGGGACTGTAGTATCCTGTAACTCTACCAAATAATCGTGTCGGTGTAGATAGTTGCGTCGCGGGCTACCTCAGTCACTCGTCCCGTGGCCTTCTTTTAGTCTGTATTTATTTTGTTGCACTCGAGGGCTGTTGCTGTTTCGCCCGTCGAGATGTTGCGTTCCGAGTTTCTTTCGTGTTCGTTTTTTATTTTTCTCGTTTTATCCATACTGATGTATTTTTAATTATTTATTCTGTTTTGAATTCTCACTCGTGATGAGCCTTTCGTTTTCCAGTAGTGATATTTTATTCAGCAATAAATGTGTAAGTGCATTTCGCAGACTAACAAATGTTTACAATTAGTTTGTAATTTTTATAAAGATAACAAAAATTGAAAATTATGAGATTCGAAGTGCATTCTTGTAGTGGTAAATTCCTTTTAAGCTGTATAGTCTGAAGTGGAAATGAGTATATACAAATATACGTTGGAGGCCGCGGCGGGCGGGCGGGGCCGCGGCTCCGTGCAATCCAGTTATCCTGTGATGTAATTATCTTGCCTATTGTAAGGATAATCTATTTTGTTGGAGCGATCCAGTAGAGAGTCGCCGGCGGTCCGCCTCCGTCGTAGCTGATGTTTCCCCAAATTATTTCCAGTATTTGTGATTCAAGTGCCACTTTATGTTTAATATATGAAACGATTATCTAGATTATACGATTAATGTAAGGGTAACCTAATATATTATTAAATTGAAAATTGTTTTATCATTTTATATTACATACATTTGTGAGAAGTGTTAAAAAGTACTATAATTGACAGTAAATATTACACTTTTGTGTATAGATAAGAATAAAGTTCTAATAACTTAAATTTAGCCATATCAATATCTATTTAATAAAAGATTTGTGGTATTTTCTATAGGCTCAATTTGAAAGTTATTCAAAGTGACATATGCTTTAGATATTCTGTTAATAATATACTTGTAGTCGTAGTCTCCATGTCGGTATTACAACATCATTGTAGATATAAGTATACACTTAAGTCCTATCGTAGGTTTCGATAAGAATACTATTGATATTTAACTTGCAACGATCGCACTTGTAAATGTTCGTTATGATAAAGTTTATTTACATTTTTATTTACTTTTTAATTTATTAATGGTGTGCCACAGAGATACTCTGCCAAAATATATCATTACCAATATATTACGGGATTAGCTAAGTAGAGAGGCGTCGGGCGTAGACTTAGGAGCGCCGGGCGCTCGAAGCGGCCCGGCGTCGCGTCGCGGTCGTCCCGGCGTCGCCCCGGCGTCGTCCCGGTATCGTCCCGGCGTCGCCCGCGGTCGTCGCGCCCGCGCCCTCCGCCCTGACTAGAGACTCCGGGCTTCGGCCCACGACCGTCGACGACGGACCCACCACGCTTTACGATCCCCGAGATCGACCACACAAAGCGAATGACTAATGTACATTGTATCTGTATTCGTGCATCTTCCAGTGATCTTACAATTAAACGTAACGACTAGTGCTAAGTTAGGTGTATAAGTATTCGCTGTACCTTGTCGAGCCTCGCGCTCGAAAACTTTCACAAATTAATGAATTAAGTTAGGAGAACGCGATATTGGAATAATATATATTTGTGCGTTATGGACTCTTAATCGCTTCGGACCTGTAGTAGTTTAGAGTTAACTAAATGTTTCGATGTATGATGTGTTCATTTAGAGACAAAATAGCATTTCTCATTACTACCTTAATAACTTACTATAGGGACCGACGATGTTTCTCTTAATCGCATGATCTTTGTTGCCTTATTTTTTGCGAATCGTTAACGACTGTAGCAGTGGAAGTTTTAACACGCGAAATATTCGGTTTGAATTCCATTGGAGTCGACAGTAACATCTAAACCGCAATATTGAAGGCTCGGCATGTGCAATCGCGCCAACATTGTATCGCCAAGGGGCCATAATATATTGTCGTGATGTATAGCGTTAGATTGCCAAAGAATGAGTATCAAAGATAATGGTGTCTAAAACTAGATTGCATCTCTGTGCTTGATAACGATTCTTCCAAATTGTTTTAAAATTAATTTTGTGGTACGGGTTATTGATCTGATGTTCCTATATCATTCGTGTAATGTCTATGCAACAATAGTACACACTAACAGGTCGATGTCAATTCTATTGTTGTCAAGCTCAATTTACGTGAGGGTGTTTCTTTTAACTATTCGATAAAATAAAATAAAAAAAAATACAAAAAAAGTTACAATTTTAAACTGATATTATTCTGTCCACTCGTACACCAATATTCATAAAGCTTCAAAACGCAGTGTTTACTGGTGACTTAGTGAATTTAATACAGCAATAAATGTCATTATAAAAAATTATAATTTTTATAAGAGTTTTCCATTTTTAAAGTTAGACAAACCGAGTAACGGAAAGTATAACGATCCAGTGCCCTGTAGAATACGTTGTCCATAGATTAAAGACAAAAGTAATGCCTTGAAGTGTTTAGTCAGTTAAAGGTAACAGTACTTAATAATGGGTATAATGTTAGGCGTTGTGCTGTAGTGGCGTAGAGCGAGCGACAAGGTTGTGACGAGAGCCCACGCCGCGAAGCTGAATCTCCTCTCGGTTCATTGACTGCATCTATTTCCTGCACACAATTGCCCATGTGCAATTTTACTCTGTGTTATTATTATGTTGTTGTATATTTATTACTTACATCTATACCGTAATATGTATATAATGTGAAATTTATATTCATATAAAAAGATTTTAATACGCTTCACGCTTTCACTTTTAACATTTTTTCGTAACTTGTTTCTGTTATTTAGAATAAATTTACGTACCTTAATATAATAATTATCATAGGTGTAAATGTAAGAAAATAATGAAAAAAATTAAAAAATCGAAAAAAAAGAAAAGCAATTAAATAAACCAATGATTGTGCCTCAATGAACTGTGGTACGTTACCGTAACCGATGGCAGGTGTAATCGTTTCCTTTGAGAATGTATTGTAATGAATTGTGCACTGGCCCCGGGAGCGGCCGACTAGTGTAGACAATATAAGGCTGCGTGCAGCGGGGCTCCGCGCCCACGCCTTGTGTAATCATAAAAGAGCTTAGCTATGTTTTACTTTTATTGTAAGTGTTATGTCGTCAATCAACATTTTATATATACCTATGTGTAAATATTTTTATCTATTTATTTTTGGTTTTTTCATGAAGTTTACCCGAATTAACGTGTAACTTTAAATTAGTTGCTTTATTTTGAGTCAGTTTCGTATATTTTTTTAATCCGCACGGTATACGTGCGTGGTCAAATCCAAATTCGTGTCTATTCCATAACTTGAATGCCAAAGTCGATGTCTATGCCATTTAACGACCACTAATGTTCTTAGATAATCTGCGTCGATCTCTGACATCACAACAAACTATTTGATCGTACAAATGCGAGCCATTTACAAAAAATATAATTAAAAATAACAGCCACCGCGGAGGTCGTTGTTCTATCCAAGCTGCTCTGGTTATTTTAGCTCAAGTATTCAAATAGTAGTTTGCTCATAATATTGTTGTTAATTTTAATGTTTAATTGTATTAAGGCTGGGGCTCGCGGGGGCAGTATGCCGGCGCTCATGATTCTTATGACGTGACACCCGTTAACAATTAGAGGAGTAATGGTTGCTGTGATCACTTGACTGAAGTTCAAATAGAATTGGTTAGTGATAAGGGGTTAACTGGAACGGTGGAGCTGCATACTGGCCCTGTGCGTCATCGACACTAATAACGCTTTTCCCGTAAGAGTGGAGTAAAATTCTAAAAATAATGTAATCTCCATTAGCTTGTAATGTTGTGAGACCATACCATGAGTCGACGTATTCAGTGAGTTGGGTATGCCGCCTATAATTTATTTTAACTGTCACCTCGTTTTTATATTAGTGTATTACGTAAATCTCAGATTATACCTGATGGCTGTTGCAACTTACAACGACACTGTTCCCAGTCGACCACTTAGCAACCAGCCCTTGCTTCGGTCACAATGTACTTCTGGCGCATGTTACTTATTTCTATTTCACATATAGGGACCAAAATATGTATGAATATCGTGTTTCGCTGAACACTTACATCCAGCTGAATTGACTCAACGCATACTAAAAGACATTCTCATTTTCCATAATTGTTAATATATTTTGCTGTCGCATAAATCATTATGACGTTATATGACATTATGTAGTGATAGTGTACAATATTCAGAAGGGCCTTTAATTTTAAATAAGGTTAAAGTTTTTGCTTGTTGTCTTTATTTATATATATTTTTGTACGTTACGACGACGTTGGCGTCCTACAATAGAAGCGCATTAGGTGATATCTACAAATAAACTAGTCTTCCTTATTTATGAGGGATCGTGGTGATGGACGTCGGCACAAGAGGCAATCATTCCTCTAGTCTTGTTATGTGGTGCGTTTAAGTGAATACCAAATATAAAATAAAGAAGGCTTTTGACGTAGTGTGTAGAGGTTATGATAGTCGGCCCGAGCAGCTTGGAACCCTGTGACATGTTACAAGGGAATGGTTGGGTAGTATTATAATAATGCATTTATTTCTCTTTTATCATAGTCACTCAAGCATATATTTTTAATTAATTGAGCTAATGCCTAAAATTGGAATATCAGAGTTTATTTAGGATGTTTCATATTTTACATTTTAGTGTTTAAATATCTAAAATTTACCTTAATTATAGTGAATGGATTTTTG